>NC_143048.1:51542500-51842500 GCF_057628025.1 Oncorhynchus mykiss | reverse complement strand
ACTAATGGGAATCCGTAATAAACCCCAGGAAGAGTAGCTGCTGCCTTGGCAGGAACTAATGGGGACCCATAATAAACCCCAGGAAGAGTAGCTGCTGCCTTGGCAGGAACTAATAGGGATCCATAATAAAACCCAGGAAGATTATCTTCTACCTTGGCAGGAACAGATGGGGATCCATAATAAACCACAGGAAGAGTAGCTGCTGCCTTGGCAGGAACTAATGGGGATCCATAATAAACCCCAGGAAAAGAATCTTCTACCTTGGCAGGAACTAATGGGGATCCATAATAAACCCCAGGAAGAGTATCTTCTACCTTGGCAGGAACTAATGGGGATCAATAATAAACCCCAGGAAGAGTAGCTGCTGCCTTGGCAGGAACTAATGGGGATCCGTAATAAACCCCAGGAAGAGTAGCTGCTGGTTTGGCAGGAACAGATAGGGATCCATAATAAACAACAGGAAGAGTAGCTGCTGCCTTGGCAGGAACAGATAGGGATCCATAATAAACAACAGGAAGAGTAGCTGCTGCCTTGGCAGGAACTAATGGGGATCCATAATAAACCCCAGGAAGAGTAGCTGCTGCCTTGGCAGGAACAGATAGGGATCCATAATAAACAACAGGAAGAGTATCTTCTGCCTTGGCAGGAACAAATGGGGATCCATAATAAATACCACACCATACCACAGCACATTATACCATACCACAACACATTATACCACACCACACCACAGTACAGCACATTATACTACAGCACATTATACCATACCACAACACATTATACCACACCACACCACAGCACATTATACCACACCACAGCACATTATACCACACCACACCACAGCACATTATACCACACCACACCACAGCACATTATACCACACCACAGCACATTATACCACACCACACCACACCACACCACACCACAGCACATTATACCACACCACAGCATATTATACCACACCACACCACAGCACATTATACCACACCACACCACAACACATTATACCACACCACAGCACAACACATTATACCACACCACAACACAGCACACCACAGCATATTATACCACACCACACCACAGCACATTATACCACACCACACCACAACACATTATACCACACCACAACACAGCACACCACAGCACATTATACTACACCACAGCACAACATACCTGTAGATGGAAGAGTCTGTGTCTGCCACTGGGAAGCGGATCCATTGCTGGGAGCAGATAACAGTGCTAGCGGGACAGACCTCCAGGTGCTTGGCTAGCCTGTGGCGGAGCAAGGTGAAGGGACAGCCGTAGTCAACGTTGAGGCAGGGGACCATCTCATTGGGACATAGTAACTGGTGCTCCTCCTCCTTACACTTATGGAAGGCAGCGCCACAATCTAGATGACACTTAATGACCACACAGGAGACAGAGGTGTTCACGGGGGCTTGGCAGTGGAGGCTGTAACACCTCTCACAGTGCTGATGATGCCCCTCTGGGTACATACTGCCTTTCACCTACAGAGGGAGAGAAAGGTTTTGCATCAGTGTCAGGAATACTGTTTTTTTGGCGTTTTTGATTGTGATGTTGAATATCCTACAGTATGGGGTTGGTGAACATTGTAGTTTGATGATTAACTGTGTAGTTTGACACCGAGGTCTTAATAAATACACTCACCATATCAACAAATATTATTAGTTCAGAAGAATTTCACCATCTGAAAAAGTAAACCAATGAAAACAGATCAATGGGAATGTATACTTTGAACCTAAAGGCAGAGACCACAGGAGGCTGGTGGCACCTTAATTGGGGAGGATGGGCACGTGGTAATGGAAAGGTATAAACAACATCAAACACATGGGTTTCATGGTTTCCATGTGTTTGATGCCATTCCATTTGCTCCGTTCCATGCATATTTAAGAGCCGTCCTCCCCTCAGCAGCCTCCACTGACAATAACAAGTATCACTTTTTATTGTTTTACCTTTATTTAACTAGGCAAGTCAGTTAATAACAAATTCTTATTTTCAATGACGGCCTAGGAACAGTGGGTTAACTGCCTGTTCAGGGGCAGAACGACAGATTTGTACCTTGTACCTTGTCAGCAACCTTTCCGGTTACTAGTCCAACACTCCAACCACTAGGCTACCCTGCTGCACCGTAGCCTATATCCTCCACAGCAAAGACAGTTGAAAACTCTAAATTAAGGTCACGGGCATGATCTTCACATCTTCTGAATGAATCCTATTATTCTGTCCAAATCTCTTGTGCTTGACCACTTTAAAACAGTTTTCATCAAACACACATGTTCTCAGGATAGCAGTGCAGCAAAGTACCAAAATATTTTCCAGTAATATTTCATATCAAAATTCAACAGAAATAATTGGCGTCCCCACTCACCCTCTGTACCTCTTCGTGTCCCTCTGTCGGTCTGGGTTATGTTTGTAAGCACTTCTGACTACTGTCCTACCTTTCTGATCAGCTTCTGCAGTGTGTCTATGCGTTATAAATAGCCAGACAGAGGGGTTGACAGGCCATTGTGACAGAGCACTGGTACTAAGCCTTTGACAGACAAGGTCAAGTTACTGGCTCCGATACCACTAGACTAGTGTCTGTGGAGTGTCAATTGACCAATAATCAATCAATAGTCAATCGTCTGTTGAATGGCTTGTTTTAAGCCGTGATGACTTCAGATGAAGTATTTATCAAATGCAGTAATAGTTGTATGCAATAAATCAGATAACATTCATTCTCTGTATCAACTTTGAAGTGGCTCTGTATTGTGTTCCTGTTTCTTTGTGGAAAATGTATTGTTGTTTGAGGTCACATGTATATTGTACTTGCTAAATGGACTCGTCTCCTACAGCAGTGTACCAGCAGATGTCACTAGTGGTGTTTGAATTAGTTTGAACAAGCTATAAAATCCACTAGATGTATTCAGATTCAAACCAATGCACCTCAACATCATGTTTTTGTGTGGATTTTTTAACACTGTGAATGAGAATGCCAGCTGCAGACTAAAGCGGTCAATACCAAATCGGTGTTCCTAATCTAACTGGGGACATTGTCAGAAATCATTCACAGAATCAAGGTGTAAATGATACAGGAGTAATTAAGTCCTGTGAAAAATATGAAATATTCTGAGAATCTCAATACTTGGAGACAACATGAGCCCTTCTCTAAATGATGACGTTATTGCTTCCTTGCATTATATACTGTCACAGTATTTTTAAGATTAGGTTTTAATTCACTGAAAGATAATAATAATAATTTACCATCAGCAGGGTAGTTACTAATATAATAATATACCATCAGTAGGGTAGTTACTAATATAACAATAATATACCATCAGTAGGGTAGTTACTAATATAATAATATACCATCAGTAGGGTAGTTACTAATATAACAATAAAATACCATCAGTAGGGTAGTCACTAATATAACAATAATATACCATCAGTAGGGTAGTTACTAATATAACAATAAAATACCATCAGTAGGGTAGTTACTAATATAACAATAATATACCATCAGTAGGGTAGTCACTAATATAATAATATACCATCAGTAGGGTAGTCACTAATATAACAATAAAATACCATCAGTAGGGTAGTTACTAATATAACAATAATATACCATCAGTAGGGTAGTCACTAATATAACAATAATATACCATCAGTAGGGTAGTCACTAATATAACAATAATATACCATCAGTAGGGTAGTCACTAATATAATAATATACCATCAGTAGGGTAGTCACTAATATAATAATATACCATCAGTAGGGTAGTCACTAATATAACAATAATATACCATCAGTAGGGTAGTCACTAATATAACAATAATATACCATCAGTAGGGTAGTCACTAAAATAACAATAATATACCATCAGTAGGGTAGTCACTAAAATAACAATAATATACCATCAGTAGGGTAGTTACTAAAATAACAATACTATACCATCAGTAGAGTAGTTACTGATATAATAATATACCATCAGTAGGGTAGTCACAAATATAATAATAATATACCATCAGTAGGGTAGTCACTAATATAATAATATACCATCAGTAGGGTAGTTACTAAAATAACAATAATATACCATCAGTAGGGTTGTCACTAATATAATAATATACCATCAGTAGGGTAGTTACTAAAATAACAATACTATACCATCAGTAGGGTAGTTACTAATATAACAATAATATACCATCAGTAGGGTAGTTACTAATATAACAATAATATACCATCAGTAGGGTAGTCACTAATATAATAATATACCATCAGTAGGGTAGTCACTAATATAATAATATACCATCAGTAGGGTAGTCACTAATATAATAATATACCATCAGTAGGGTAGTTACTAATATAATAATTTACCATCAGTAGGGTAGTCACTAATATAATAATATACCATCAGTAGGGTAGTTACTAAAATAACAATAATATACCATCAGTAGGGTAGTCACTAATATAATAATATACCATCAGTAGGGTAGTTACTAAAATAACAATACTATACCATCAGTAGGGTAGTTACTAATATAACAATAATATACCATCAGTAGGGTAGTTACTAATATAAAAAAGTACCATCAGTAGGGTAGTCACAAATATAATAATAATATACCATCAGTAGGGTAGTTACTAAAATAACAATAAAATACCATCAGTAGGGTAGTCACAAATATAATAATACTATACCATCAGTAGGGTAGTCACTAATATAATAATATACCATCAGTAGGGTAGTTACTAAAATAACAATAATATACCATCAGTAGGGTAGTTACTAATATAACAATAATATACCATCAGTAGGGTAGTCACTAATATAATAATATACCATCAGTAGGGTAGTCACTAATATAATAATATACCATCAGTAGGGTAGTCATTAATATAATAAAATACCATCAGTAGGGTAGTTACTAATATAACAATAATATACCATCAGTAGGGTAGTCACTAATATAATAATATACCATCAGTAGGGTAGTCACTAATATAACAATAAAATACCATCAGTAGGGTAGTTACTAATATAACAATAATATACCATCAGTAGGGTAGTCACTAATATAACAATAATATACCATCAGTAGGGTAGTCACTAATATAACAATAATATACCATCAGTAGGGTAGTCACTAATATAACAATAAAATACCATCAGTAGGGTAGTTACTAATATAACAATAATATACCATCAGTAGGGTAGTCACTAATATAACAATAATATACCATCAGTAGGGTAGTCACTAATATAACAATAATATACCATCAGTAGGGTAGTCACTAATATAATAATATACCATCAGTAGGGTAGTCACTAATATAACAATAATATACCATCAGTAGGGTAGTCACTAATATAACAATAATATACCATCAGTAGGGTAGTCACTAAAATAACAATAATATACCATCAGTAGGGTAGTCACTAAAATAACAATAATATACCATCAGTAGGGTAGTTACTAAAATAACAATACTATACCATCAGTAGAGTAGTTACTGATATAATAATATACCATCAGTAGGGTAGTCACAAATATAATAATAATATACCATCAGTAGGGTAGTCACTAATATAATAATATACCATCAGTAGGGTAGTTACTAAAATAACAATAATATACCATCAGTAGGGTTGTCACTAATATAATAATATACCATCAGTAGGGTAGTTACTAAAATAACAATACTATACCATCAGTAGGGTAGTTACTAATATAACAATAATATACCATCAGTAGGGTAGTTACTAATATAACAATAATATACCATCAGTAGGGTAGTCACTAATATAATAATATACCATCAGTAGGGTAGTCACTAATATAATAATATACCATCAGTAGGGTAGTCACTAATATAATAATATACCATCAGTAGGGTAGTTACTAATATAATAATTTACCATCAGTAGGGTAGTCACTAATATAATAATATACCATCAGTAGGGTAGTTACTAAAATAACAATAATATACCATCAGTAGGGTAGTCACTAATATAATAATATACCATCAGTAGGGTAGTTACTAAAATAACAATACTATACCATCAGTAGGGTAGTTACTAATATAACAATAATATACCATCAGTAGGGTAGTTACTAATATAAAAATGTACCATCAGTAGGGTAGTCACAAATATAATAATAATATACCATCAGTAGGGTAGTTACTAAAATAACAATAAAATACCATCAGTAGGGTAGTCACAAATATAATAATACTATACCATCAGTAGGGTAGTCACTAATATAATAATATACCATCAGTAGGGTAGTTACTAAAATAACAATAATATACCATCAGTAGGGTAGTTACTAATATAACAATAATATACCATCAGTAGGGTAGTCACTAATATAATAATATACCATCAGTAGGGTAGTCACTAATATAATAATATACCATCAGTAGGGTAGTCATTAATATAATAATATACCATCAGTAGGGTAGTTACTAATATAATAATTTACCATCAGTAGGGTAGTCACTAATATAATAATATACCATCAGTAGGGTAGTTACTAATATAAAAATGTACCATCTGCAGGATAATCACTATTGAAGTGTTCCTAAAAAAAATTTACACCCAATATACTGATTCAATCATTCATCACAACCTATTACAAAACATGTACATTGGACCCACACCAGAGGCAGCTGGTTGAGTTACTATAGACTTGAGTAGTACATTAGACCCACCCATCATAATGAGAATAATTTGTAATGGAAGATAATCTCACTTAAATCTCCAAATAGCCCATTATCTTTACAACAATTGAACAACTGAGACTGGGTGAATTACAACACATTTTTGTGGATATTAGTCATACAGATTAAAATGCAATAACTTCTGTCTGGAGCAGTATATTCATCTTTTCATTCAGATATGTTGTTGTTTTGTGTTTGAATAGAGCGTCAACAACACCTGGGCTCAAATACTATTTGAAATCTTTCAAATAGTTTGAGCGTTTGCTCTATCCTCGTTCAAGTTCCAGATGGGGGTGGGTTGCAGTTTACTGACTGACTATTCAATTGGTTTCATAGCGCCAAGAATGCTTAATCAAGCCCAGCTAACTTATTTGAAATTATTTCAAATAGTACATGATCCCGGATCTGGCACGGGTCCATTTGAACTGGGTATAGGTATTTTCTCAATATGACCAGGCTGGATTTTTGCATTGGAAAACATAATCCTCAATTGTTTAATGATCAATTGTGTCTTTCACCAGTGTTAGAACACACGTTCAACCTGGCAGCTGAGAAAGACCTGGCAGCTGAGAACGACCTGGCAGCTGAGAAAGACCTGGCAGCTGAGAAAGACCTGGCAGCTGAGAAGACCTGGCAGCTGAGAACGACCTGGCAGCTGAGAACGACCTGGCAGCTGAGAAAGACCTGGCAGCTGAGAAAGACCTGGCAGCTGAGAAGACCTGGCAGCTGAGAACGACCTGGCAGCTGAGAACGACCTGGCAGCTGAGAACGACCTGGCAGCTGAGAAAGAGGGGGCAGCGGAGAAAGACCTGGCAGCTGAGAAAGAGGGGGCAGCTGAGAAAGAGCTGGCAGCTGGGAACGACCTGGCAGCTGAGAACGACCTGGCAGCTGAGAAAGACCTGGCAGCTGAGAAAGACCTGGCAGCTGAGAAACACCTGGCAGCTGAGAAAGAGGGGGCAGCTGAGAAAGACCTGGCAGCTGAGAAAGAGGTGGCAGCTGAGAACGACCTGGCAGCTGAGAAACACCTGGCAGCTGAGAAAGACCTGGCAGCTGAGAAAGAGGTGGCAGCTGAGAAAGACCTGGCAGCTGAGAAAGACCTGGCAGCTGAGAACAACGTGGCAGCTGAGAAAGACCTTCATTCATAGGTACAGTGCATCTCTTTGTCCTTTTATACTGGATGTTGCACTAGACTAGAGTCTAGGTAGTTACAGGACACCATAATCTTTGGCTGATTGTTCAAACCTGTTCCATGTCCATGTTGAAACTGTCCCTCTATTTCCTACATCCTCGACCTGTCCAGTGGCTGCTGGAAATGTGTTCACCACTCCAGTATACTAGGGTTGTATGAGTTTATAAGGATGCCCTTGGCCTCCTGAGTGGCACAGCAGTGCTAGAGGCGCCACTACAGACCCGGGTTCTATCCTGGGAGACCCATGAGGCGGCGCACAATTGGCCCAGCGTCGTCAGAGTTAGGGGAGGGTTTGGCTGGCATGCCCTTGTCTCATCTCGCCCAGCGACTCCTTGTGGCAGCCGGGCGCACGCACGCTGACTTCAGTAGCCACTGGTACAGTGTTTCCTCCGAAACATTAGTGCGGCTGGCTTCCGGGTTAAGTGAGCAGTGTGTCGAGAAGCAGTGGGGCTTGGCGGGGCTGTGTTTCGGGGGACGCATGGCTCTCCATCTTCGCCTCTCCTGAGTTCGTACGGGAGTTGGGAAGAAAAAGAGGAATAAGTACACACACAAAAAAAATTGCTCTTCAGTTTGTGATTATTGTAGCAGCCTGACAGAGCCAACCCTGCACCTGACAGAGCCAACCCTGCACCTGACAGAGCCAACCCTGCACCTGACAGAGCCAACCCTGCACCTGACAGAGCCAACCCTTCACCTGACAGAGCCAACACTGCACTGGACAGAGCCAACCCTGCACCTGACAGAGCCAACCCTGCACCTGACAGAGCCAACCCTTCACCTGACAGAGCCAACACTGCACTGGACAGAGCCAACCCTGCACCTGACAGAGCCAACCCTTCACCTGACAGAGCCAACACTGCACTGGACAGAGCCAACCCTGCACCTGACAGAGCCAACCCTGCACCTGACAGAGCCAACCCTTCACCTGACAGAGCCAACACTGCACTGGACAGAGCCAACCCTGCACCTGACAGAGCCAACCCTGCACCTGACAGAGCCAACCCTGCACCTGACAGAGCCAACCCTGCACCTGACAGAGCCAACCCTTCACCTGACAGAGCCAACACTGCACTGGACAGAGCCAACCCTGCACCTGACAGAGCCAACCCTGCACCTGACAGAGCCAACCCTGCACCTGACAGAGCCAACCCTGCTCCTGGTAAACTAAAACGTTAATAGCAGCAAACCCATGGTTGAATTAATACAGGATATGACCATGGTTTTATGTTGCAAAGGTTTTGGGTGAGCAGGTATAGTGAATAGAGAATTACAATGATCAAAGGTTTTGGTTGGATGGTTTGTATTACAGTCCAGAGAGCCATAGAGATAGATGACTGTCTGTATGCCTCTGGTAGGTCTAGTCAGTCACAGTAGGAAGCATATAATCTGCAGCACACACCTTCCCTCTAGGCTCCGTGTCCCTCTCACCTCTACAGAGAAATCCTGTAAAGGCTTGTTAAAATGGAGCTGATGAGGGAGAAAATCCGCTGTTGCCTGCATGCAGATGTTTATGAACGTCTTGAATCAACTGGCAACATACAGGTGTTTATGGACGTCTTCATTCAACTGGCAACATACAGGTGTTTATGGACGTCTTCATTCAACTGGCAACATGCAGGTGTTTATGGACGTCTTCTTTCAACTGGCAACATACAGGTGTTTATGGACGTCTTCATTCAACTGGCAACATACAGGTGTTTATGGACGTCTTCATTCAACTGGCAACATGCAGGTGTTTATGGACGTCTTCATTCAACTGGCAACATACAGGTGTTTATGGACGTCTTCTTTCAACTGGCAACATACAGGTGTTTCTGGACGTCTTCATTTAGCAGGCAACATACAGGTGTTTATGGACGTCTTCATTCAACTGGCAACATGCAGGTGTTTATGGACGTCTTCATTCAACTGGCAACATACAGGTGTTAATGGACGTCTTCTTTCAACTGGCAACATGCAGGTGTTTATGGACGTCTTCTTTCAACTGGCAACATACAGGTGTTTATGGACGTCTTCATTCAACTGGCAACATGCAGGTGTTTATGGACGTCTTCATTCAACTGGCAACATGCAGGTGTTTATGGACGTCTTCTTTCAACTGGCAACATACAGGTGTTTATGGACGTCTTCATTCAACTGGCAACATGCAGGTGTTTATGGACGTCTTCATTTAGCAGGCAACATACAGGTGTTTATGGACGTCTTCATTCAACTGGCAACATACAGGTGTTTATGGACGTCTTCTTTCAACTGGCAACATACAGGTGTTTATGGACGTCTTCATTCAACTGGCAACATGCAGGTGTTTATGGACGTCTTCATTCAACTGGCAACATACAGGTGTTTATGGACGTCTTCTTTCAACTGGCAACATACAGGTGTTTATGGACGTCTTCATTTAGCAGGCAACATACAGGTGTTTATGGACGTCTTCATTCAACTGGCAACATGCAGGTGTTTATGGACGTCTTCATTCAACTGGCAACATACAGGTGTTAATGGACGTCTTCTTTCAACTGGCAACATGCAGGTGTTTATGGACGTCTTCTTTCAACTGGCAACATACAGGTGTTTATGGACGTCTTCTTTCAACTGGCAACATGCAGTTGTTTATGGACGTCTTCATTCAACTGGCAACATACAGGTGTTTATGGACGTCTTCTTTCAACTGGCAACATACAGGTGTTTATGGACGTCTTCTTTCAACTGGCAACATACAGGTGTTTATGGACGTCTTCTTTCAACTGGCAACATACAGGTGTTTATGGACGTCTTCTTTCAACTGGCAACATGCAGTTGTTTATGGACGTCTTCATTCAACTGGCAACATACAGGTGTTAATGGACGTCTTCTTTCAACTGGCAACATACAGGTGTTTATGGATGTCTTCTTTCAACTGGCAACATGCAGTTGTTTATGGACGTCTTCATTCAACTGGCAACATACAGGTGTTTATGGACGTCTTCATTCAACTGGCAACATACAGGTGTTTATGGACATCTTCATTCAACTGGCAACATACAGGTGTTTATGGACGTCTTCATTTAGCAGGCAACATACAGGTGTTTATGGACGTCTTCATTCAACTGGCAACATACAGGTGTTTATGGACGTCTTCATTCAACTGGCAACATGCAGGTGTTTATGGACGTCTTCATTTAGCAGGCAACATACAGGTGTTTATGGACGTCTTCATTCAACTGGCAACATACAGGTGTTTATGGACGTCTTCTTTCAACTGGCAACATACAGGTGTTTACGGACGTCTTCATTTAGCAGGCAACATACAGGTGTTTATGGACGTCTTCATTCAACTGGCAACATACAGGTGTTTATGGACGTCTTCATTTAGCAGGCAACATACAGGTGTTTATGGACGTCTTCATTCAACTGGCAACATACAGGTGTTTATGGACGTCTTCATTCAACTGGCAACATACAGGTGTTTATGGACGTCTTCATTCAACTGGCAACATAATGGTGTTTATGGACGTCTTCATTCAACAGGCAACATACAGGTGTTCATGGACGTCTTCATTCAACTGGCAACATACAGGTGTTTATGGACGTCTTCATTCAACTGGCAACATACAGGTGTTTATGGACGTCTTCTTTCAACAGGCAACATAATGGTGTTTATGGACGTCTTCTTTCAACAGGCAACATACAGGTGTTTATGGACGTGTGAGTTTACGTGTCAACCGTGCTGCACCTAAATCTACATTCCTTCTGCATTTTCATTTAAACAAGCATTTCGCTACACTCCCATTAACATCTGCTAACCATGTGTATGTGACAAATAAAATTTGATTTGATTTGAAATCCCCTGGTGCAGATGTCTTACAGTTATTACAACTTAATTAGTATGGGGGGGTTATAGGTTTCCTCTGAGGTAGAGAACTTTGTCTAATTCTGCTACATTAATACAGAAATACACTGAAGCGGGACAGAATCTGGAATATTGTGAGGCATTTGACTGAACTTGTTTTTACAGTGGCTAATATCATGTAGCTGAAAGGCATGCCTGTCAAGCCACAGGGATATTATGTGTTATGCATTGTGTTACGCGTCATATCAGGACAAACAATGAAAGTTTAGATGCTGAATCATGTGAAATAATTGCATGTCATATTGTGTCTGGTGTTTTTGCTAGCTTACGAGGGTTCTAAACCCATTTCCAAACCCATCAAACTGTAATTGATAGCACCACGGCAGAAAACACAATATTTGTCTTCAGTGAAAATTGTCCCTATCTTTGAAATCACGAGCCAATACAATCTCCTCCTGTTTGTCCTGTCTGGTTTATAATACACTAGTTGAAATCACGAGCCAATACAATCTCCTCCTGTTTGTCCTGTCTGGTTTATAATACACTAGTTGAAGTCACTCGTCAAACCAATCTCCTCCTGTCTGTCCTGTCTGGTTTATAATACACTAATTGAAATCATTAGCCAATACACCCGCTCCTCCCGTCTGTCCTGTCTGGTTAACTCTAATAAACATCTAGGTGCATATTTGCATGCTGAGTATTTTTCAAGTTTCCTTTCATTTGGCCTGAGACACTTGATTTTGAAATATTTGATTATTTGTATTGTCATGTACAGAATTCAACCCTCCCAAATACGCATATCTATCCATGTTTTTTTGTTCATAAGAGTGTCACAAATGTTCAAGTAGTCGTTCATATTATGTAAGACGCTCATTTATGATTCTAAAACTGCAGTTTAGACAAGACACCCCAATCTGATTCTGATTCTGATCTTCTTTCCACTAATTGATCTTTTGAGCAATCACATCATATCTTCTCACATCAGACATTTGTCAGATGCTTATCTGATTGGTCAAAAGTCCACTTCAGTTTTCATGAAAATCGAAAAGCTCAATGTTTTTCCATTGTATTTTCAACTGTACCGATAGTTTTGTCACAAAAAACTGTTGAGTTAAATAGCGAATGTGCCTACTCTAGTCTTAGTACGGGCTAACAGATGAGAGATTATTATGGATAAGATAATATTTGTATTTGTCAAACAGCAGTCAATCATCTACTATCATGTCACCAGAATAAGAGCCTTAATATTTATTGGAAAGGAGCATCAAGATCACCTTGCACTTTCACCACCCTGTGAAGTTCATCATAATTGATTTAATCTGTAGCCTAATAAACTGCATGGAGTCGTAGTGGGAGGTCCACACTACATATGGAATGACTCCAAGTTCAGTCTGATATGA
Source organism: Oncorhynchus mykiss (assembly GCF_057628025.1). Taxonomy (NCBI): domain Eukaryota; kingdom Metazoa; phylum Chordata; class Actinopteri; order Salmoniformes; family Salmonidae; genus Oncorhynchus; species Oncorhynchus mykiss. Next base: position 51,829,358 of record NC_143048.1, on the reverse strand, counting down.
TGGTTATTAAATCAATATTTGGTCATAAAGGTGTTTCCACTGCCGTTCCTTGCATAATTAATTTTACCAAAACAAAAAGAGCCCACCATGTCGAATGAACAAATTATCTATTGGCATTTACACAACTGTACTGAAACTTCCTGTTTCCATCACAGCTGTCATACGATATGACTTTACTTGCATAAAAAACATTGTCCTAGCTAGCTAACAACGGATGATGTTACGGTACAGGAGATATCTGAAAACTGTATCTAGCTAACCACTGTTATCTAGCTAACTACTGTAACAGTTGTTGCTGTATCAGATGTCTGAATACCATAGCTATCATTGTTCCCAAGGAACTAAACTGTAGTTGTTCTAGCTAGTTACCCCTTAATCTCCGTTAACCCAGAACTAAAATCTTGAGTAATTTGGTCAGATGCTTGATACAAAGACTGTCCACAAGAAATTAGAAAACTCCTTCAGCTGAAAAACAAACGTTGGAAGAAATGATTTGCTAGGTGACCGGCTGAATAAGTAGATGTTTATGAAAACGTAGAACTCAATAGAAATAAAAGCTCATGTGTCGTGTCTAGCATAATGTAAAATGCTACAGTCATTAGACTACATAACATACAATGTATTTTTTATTTAAGCTTTATTTAACTAGGCAAGCCAGTTAATAACAAATTCTTATTTACAATGACAGCCTACACCGGCTAAACCCGGACAACGCTGGGCCAATAGTGCGCCGCCCTGTGAGACTTCCAAACACAGCTGGTTGCGATACAGCCTGTAATCAAACCAGGGTGTCTGTAGTGACACCTCTAGCACTTAGATGCCGTGCCTTAGACCGCTGCGCCACTCAGGTACACTCAGACAATCCTTTTGCAGCCAGGAGGCTGGCTGGTGATAACTATGATATCAGCAGGAGGATGGCTGGTGTTAAATAACACCTATGTGAGAATGCTATTCATTGACTAGAGCTCAGGGTTCAACACCATAGTGCCCTCAAAGCTCATCACTAAGCTAAGGACCCTGGGACTAAACACCTCCCTCTGCAACTGGATCCTGGACTTCCTGATGGCTGTCCCCAGGTGGTGAGGGTAGGTAACAACACATCCTCCACGCTGATCCTCAACATAGGGGCCCCTCAGGGGTGCGTGCTCAGTCCCCTTTTGTACTGCCTCTTCACTCATGACTGCATGGCCAAGCACGACTCCAACACCATCATTAAGTTTGCAAATGACACAACAGTGTTAGGCCTGATCACCAACAACAACGAGACAGCCTATAGGTAGGAGGTCAGAGACCTGGCCGTGTGGTGCCAGGACAACAACATCTCCCTCAACGTGATCAAGACAAAGGAGATGATTGTGGACTACAGGAAAAAGAGAACTGAGCACATCCCCATTCTCATCGACGGGGCTGTAGTGGAGCAGGTTGAGCTTCAAGTTCCTTGGCATCCACATCACCAAAAAACGAACATGGTCCGAGCACATCAAGACAGTCGTGAAGAGGAAAGGACAAAACCTATTCCCTCTCAGAAGACTGAAAAGATTTGGCATGGGTCCTCAGATCCTCAAAGCATTTTAAGCTGCACCGTTGAGAGCATCCTGACGGGTTGTATCACTGCCTGGTATGACATCTGCTCGGTCTCCGACTGCAACACAATACAGACGGTAGTGCGAATGGCCCAGTACATCACTGGGGCCAAGCTTCCTGCCCTCGAAAACCTCTATACCAGGCGGTGTCAGAGGAAGAACCTAAAAAATTGCCAAAGACTCCAACCACCCTAGTCATAGACTTTTCTCACTGCTACCGCACGGCAAGCGCCTAGTCTAAGTCCAAGAGGCTCCTGAACAGTTTTTACCCACAAGCCATAAGACTCCTGAACATCTAATCAAATGGCTACACAGACAATTTGCATTGCCCCCCCCCCCCCCCCCCCCCCCCCGCCTTCTATGCTGCTTCTACTCTCTGTTATCTATGCATAGTCACTATAATAACTCGACCTACATGTACATATTACCTCAATTTCCTCGACACCGGTGCCCTCGCACCTTGACTCTAAACCGGTACCCCCTGTATATAGCCTCCACATTGACTCTGTACTGTAAAACCCTGTATATAGCCTCCACATTGACTCTGCACCAGTACCCCCTGTATATAGTCTACACATTAACTCTGTACCGTAACACCCTGTATATAGCCTCCACATTGACTCTGTACCGGTACCCCCTGTATATAGCCTCCACATTGACTCTGTACCGGTACCCCCAGTATATAGTCTCCACATTGACTCTGTACCGGTACCCCAGAGTATATAGCCTCCATATTGATTCTGTACGGGTACCCCCTGGTATAAAGCCTCCACATTGACTCTGTACTGGTACCCCCTGTATATAGCCTCCACATTGACTCTGTACTGGTACACCCTGTATATAGCCTCCACATTGACTCTGTATCGTAATACCCTGTATATAGCCTCCACATTAACTCTGTACCGTAATACCCTGTATATAGCCTCCACATTGACTCTGTACCGTAATACCCTGTATATAACCCCACTATTGTTATTCACTGCTGCTCTTTAATTATTTGTTTTTCTTATCTCTTACTTTTTGGGGGGTATTTCCTTAACTGTTTTGTTGGTTAAGCTTGTAAGTAAGCATTTCACTGTCAAACACCTGTTGTATTTGGCACATGTGACAAATATACTTTGATTTGATTTGTTAACTATGATATCAATGTCCATTTAGATGTGGAGAGAGAGAGAGAGGGAGGAGCCCAGTACAGTAAAACCCTGCGGATCACTGTGTCCGTGTCTCAAACACCCTATTCCCTGTATAGTGCACTTCTTTTGACCGGAAGTAGTGCACTAAATAGGGTGCCATTTGGGATGCATTCTTTGTGAGTCCTGTGGGAAATCATGCTGTTGACTCTCCATCAGACAGCAGGGTCTGGTCTTCCAAATGGGTTGAATCAGAGCGCAGACACTCAGGTCACTGCTGCAGTATTGATTACCAATGGAAGACCAGACCACTCACTTTCATTCTTTATATCCCTCCTTCCTTCCCTTTCTCTATCTCTCTCTCTCTTTCTCTTTCTCTGTCTTTCTCTTTCTCTTTCGCACGCACGCACGCACGCACGCACGCACACACACACACACACACACACACACACACACACACACACAAAGCTGACAAGCTGCATGCAGTAGTGCAGTAGCACATGGGCAGGTTAATGGTTGGCTAGCCTAGCATGTTATCAACATAGTAGAACACGGGCAGGTTAATGGTTGGCTAGCCTAGCATGTTATCAACATAGTAGAACATGGGCAGGTTAATGGTTGGCTAGCCTAGCATGTTATCAACATAGTAGCACATGGGCAGGTTAATGGTTGGCTAGCCTAGCATGTTATCAACATAGTAGAACATGGGCAGGTTAATGGTTGGCTAGCCTAGCATGTTATCAACATAGTAGCACATGGGCAGGTTAATGGTTTTCTAGCCTAGCATGTTATCAACATAGTAGAACATGGGCAGGTTAATGGTTGGCTAGCCTAGCATGTTATCAACATAGTAGAACATGGGCAGGTTAATGGTTGGCTAGCCTAGCATGTTATCAACATAGTAGCACATGGGCAGGTTAATGGTTTTCTAGCCTAGCATGTTATCAACATAGTAGAACATGGGCAGGTTAATGGTTGGCTAGCCTAGCATGTTATCAACATAGTAGCACATGGGCAGGTTAATGGTTTTCTAGCCTAGCATGTTATCAACATAGTAGAACATGGGCAGGTTAATGGTTGGCTAGCCTAGCATGTTATCAACATAGTAGCACATGGGCAGGTTAATGGTTTTCTAGCCTAGCATGTTATCAACATAGTAGAACATGGGCAGGTTAATGGTTGGCTAGCCTAGCATGTTATCAACATAGTAGAACATGGGCAGGTTAATGGTTGGCTAGCCTAGCATGTTATCAACATAGTAGCACATGGGCAGGTTAATGGTTTTCTAGCCTAGCATGTTATCAACATAGTAGAACATGGGCAGGTTAATGGTTGGCTAGCCTAGCATGTTATCAACATAGTAGAACATGGGCAGGTTAATGGTTGGCTAGCCTAGCATGTTATCAACATAGTAGCACATGGGCAGGTTCATGGTTTTCTAGCCTAGCATGTTATCAACATAGTAGAACATGGGCAGGTTAATGGTTGGCTAGCCTAGCATGTTATCAACATAGTAGCACATGGGCAGGTTAATGGTTTTCTAGCCTAGCATGTTATCAACATAGTAGAACATGGCCAGGTTAATGGTTGGCTAGCCTAGCATGTTATCAACATAGTAGAACATGGGCAGGTTAAATGTTGGCTAGCCTAGCATGTTATCAACATAGTAGCACATGGGCAGGTTAATGGTTTTCTAGCCTAGCATGTTATCAACATATTACCACATGGGCAGGTTAATGGTTAGCTAGCCTAGCATGTTATCAACATAGTAGCACATGGGCAGTTTAATGGTTGGCTAGCCTAGCATGTTATCAACATAGTAGCACATGGGCAGGTTAATGGTTGGCTAGCCTAGCATGTTATCAACATAGTAGCACATGGGCAGGTTCATGGTTGGCTAGCCTAGCATGTTATCAACATAGTAGCACATGGTTGGGTTAATGGTTGGCTAGCCTAGCATGTTATCAACATAGTAGAACATTGGCAGGTTCATGGTTGACTAGCCTAGCATGTTATCAACATAGTAGCACATGGGCGGGTTAATGGTTGGCTAGCCTAGCATGTTATCAACATAGTAGAACATGGGCAGGTTCATGGTTGACTAGCCTAGCATGTTATCAACATAGTAGCACATGGGCGGGTTAATGGTTGGCTAGCCTATCATGTTATCAACATAGTAGCACATGGGCAGGTTTATGGTTGGCTAGCCTAGCATGTTATCAACATAGTAGAACATGGGCAGGTTTATGGTTGACTAGCCTAGCATGTTTTCAACATAGCAGCACATGGGCAGGTTAATGGTTTTCTAGCCTAGCATGTTATCAACATAGTAGCACATGGGCAGGTTAATGGTTGGCTAGCCTAGCATGTTATCAACATAGTAGCACATGGGCAGGTTAATGGTTGGCTAGCCTAGCATGTTATCCACATAATAGCACATGGGCAGGTTACTTATTGGCTAGCCTGGTATGTTTTCAGCATGCTTATTTTGCCCCATAATACAGATGAACAAATACATATTTAAATGACTCTCATTAAATGACTCTAAATGACATGTTCTTTGCTTACTCTCTCATGATATAAAAACAACCACATAGCAACCACATATCTATGGAGTTGAATCAAAGCAGAGGTTATCTAATTTGCCTGTCTAAACCCTCATTTACGAGGCCTGTATTTTGGGGGCTTGGCTGGTGCTTGGCGCTGGTGCGCGCAAAACGCAGTGGGTTGTTTATTGAAGTCCTGAACCCGTTCTCCTCTCATTAAATTGATTTATAAGCTCAATAAGCCAAGCACCGGGCAGCAGGTGTGAAAGGCAGTGTGAGGAACTGAGCTAGATGACATCCATCAACTTGAGTAGGAGCAGCCCAGCCATCCTCCTCCTCAACCATACCAGATGTAGTCTGGCTCTGGCTGGCTGGCCTCTGGGCTGGAGCTGGTTGACCGCCTGCTCTCACATCTTTAACTCTGAGTGGGCAGAGGGGGCAGCTGAGGGGGCAGCTGAGAAAGAGCTGGCAGCTGGGAACGACCTGGCAGCTGAGAACGACCTGGCAGCTGAGAAAGACCTGGCAGCTGAGAAAGACCTGGCAGCTGAGAAACACCTGGCAGCTGAGAAAGAGGGGGCAGCTGAGAAAGACCTGGCAGCTGAGAAAGAGGTGGCAGCTGAGAACGACCTGGCAGCTGAGAAACACCTGGCAGCTGAGAAAGACCTGGCAGCTGAGAAAGAGGTGGCAGCTGAGAAAGACCTGGCAGCTGAGAAAGACCTGGCAGCTGAGAACAACGTGGCAGCTGAGAAAGACCTTCATTCATAGGTACAGTGCATCTCTTTGTCCTTTTATACTGGATGTTGCACTAGACTAGAGTCTAGGTAGTTACAGGACACCATAATCTTTGGCTGATTGTTCAAACCTGTTCCATGTCCATGTTGAAACTGTCCCTCTATTTCCTACATCCTCGACCTGTCCAGTGGCTGCTGGAAATGTGTTCACCACTCCAGTATACTAGGGTTGTATGAGTTTATAAGGATGCCCTTGGCCTCCTGAGTGGCACAGCAGTGCTAGAGGCGCCACTACAGACCCGGGTTCTATCCTGGGAGACCCATGAGGCGGCGCACAATTGGCCCAGCGTCGTCAGAGTTAGGGGAGGGTTTGGCTGGCATGCCCTTGTCTCATCTCGCCCAGCGACTCCTTGTGGCAGCCGGGCGCACGCACGCTGACTTCAGTAGCCACTGGTACAGTGTTTCCTCCGAAACATTAGTGCGGCTGGCTTCCGGGTTAAGTGAGCAGTGTGTCGAGAAGCAGTGGGGCTTGGCGGGGCTGTGTTTCGGGGGACGCATGGCTCTCCATCTTCGCCTCTCCTGAGTTCGTACGGGAGTTGGGAAGAAAAAGAGGAATAAGTACACACACAAAAAAAATTGCTCTTCAGTTTGTGATTATTGTAGCAGCCTGACAGAGCCAACCCTGCACCTGACAGAGCCAACCCTGCACCTGACAGAGCCAACCCTGCACCTGACAGAGCCAACCCTGCACCTGACAGAGCCAACCCTTCACCTGACAGAGCCAACACTGCACTGGACAGAGCCAACCCTGCACCTGACAGAGCCAACCCTGCACCTGACAGAGCCAACCCTTCACCTGACAGAGCCAACACTGCACTGGACAGAGCCAACCCTGCACCTGACAGAGCCAACCCTTCACCTGACAGAGCCAACACTGCACTGGACAGAGCCAACCCTGCACCTGACAGAGCCAACCCTGCACCTGACAGAGCCAACCCTTCACCTGACAGAGCCAACACTGCACTGGACAGAGCCAACCCTGCACCTGACAGAGCCAACCCTGCACCTGACAGAGCCAACCCTGCACCTGACAGAGCCAACCCTGCACCTGACAGAGCCAACCCTTCACCTGACAGAGCCAACACTGCACTGGACAGAGCCAACCCTGCACCTGACAGAGCCAACCCTGCACCTGACAGAGCCAACCCTGCACCTGACAGAGCCAACCCTGCTCCTGGTAAACTAAAACGTTAATAGCAGCAAACCCATGGTTGAATTAATACAGGATATGACCATGGTTTTATGTTGCAAAGGTTTTGGGTGAGCAGGTATAGTGAATAGAGAATTACAATGATCAAAGGTTTTGGTTGGATGGTTTGTATTACAGTCCAGAGAGCCATAGAGATAGATGACTGTCTGTATGCCTCTGGTAGGTCTAGTCAGTCACAGTAGGAAGCATATAATCTGCAGCACACACCTTCCCTCTAGGCTCCGTGTCCCTCTCACCTCTACAGAGAAATCCTGTAAAGGCTTGTTAAAATGGAGCTGATGAGGGAGAAAATCCGCTGTTGCCTGCATGCAGATGTTTATGAACGTCTTGAATCAACTGGCAACATACAGGTGTTTATGGACGTCTTCATTCAACTGGCAACATACAGGTGTTTATGGACGTCTTCATTCAACTGGCAACATGCAGGTGTTTATGGACGTCTTCTTTCAACTGGCAACATACAGGTGTTTATGGACGTCTTCATTCAACTGGCAACATACAGGTGTTTATGGACGTCTTCATTCAACTGGCAACATGCAGGTGTTTATGGACGTCTTCATTCAACTGGCAACATACAGGTGTTTATGGACGTCTTCTTTCAACTGGCAACATACAGGTGTTTCTGGACGTCTTCATTTAGCAGGCAACATACAGGTGTTTATGGACGTCTTCATTCAACTGGCAACATGCAGGTGTTTATGGACGTCTTCATTCAACTGGCAACATACAGGTGTTAATGGACGTCTTCTTTCAACTGGCAACATGCAGGTGTTTATGGACGTCTTCTTTCAACTGGCAACATACAGGTGTTTATGGACGTCTTCATTCAACTGGCAACATGCAGGTGTTTATGGACGTCTTCATTCAACTGGCAACATGCAGGTGTTTATGGACGTCTTCTTTCAACTGGCAACATACAGGTGTTTATGGACGTCTTCATTCAACTGGCAACATGCAGGTGTTTATGGACGTCTTCATTTAGCAGGCAACATACAGGTGTTTATGGACGTCTTCATTCAACTGGCAACATACAGGTGTTTATGGACGTCTTCTTTCAACTGGCAACATACAGGTGTTTATGGACGTCTTCATTCAACTGGCAACATGCAGGTGTTTATGGACGTCTTCATTCAACTGGCAACATACAGGTGTTTATGGACGTCTTCTTTCAACTGGCAACATACAGGTGTTTATGGACGTCTTCATTTAGCAGGCAACATACAGGTGTTTATGGACGTCTTCATTCAACTGGCAACATGCAGGTGTTTATGGACGTCTTCATTCAACTGGCAACATACAGGTGTTAATGGACGTCTTCTTTCAACTGGCAACATGCAGGTGTTTATGGACGTCTTCTTTCAACTGGCAACATACAGGTGTTTATGGACGTCTTCTTTCAACTGGCAACATGCAGTTGTTTATGGACGTCTTCATTCAACTGGCAACATACAGGTGTTTATGGACGTCTTCTTTCAACTGGCAACATACAGGTGTTTATGGACGTCTTCTTTCAACTGGCAACATACAGGTGTTTATGGACGTCTTCTTTCAACTGGCAACATACAGGTGTTTATGGACGTCTTCTTTCAACTGGCAACATGCAGTTGTTTATGGACGTCTTCATTCAACTGGCAACATACAGGTGTTAATGGACGTCTTCTTTCAACTGGCAACATACAGGTGTTTATGGATGTCTTCTTTCAACTGGCAACATGCAGTTGTTTATGGACGTCTTCATTCAACTGGCAACATACAGGTGTTTATGGACGTCTTCATTCAACTGGCAACATACAGGTGTTTATGGACATCTTCATTCAACTGGCAACATACAGGTGTTTATGGACGTCTTCATTTAGCAGGCAACATACAGGTGTTTATGGACGTCTTCATTCAACTGGCAACATACAGGTGTTTATGGACGTCTTCATTCAACTGGCAACATGCAGGTGTTTATGGACGTCTTCATTTAGCAGGCAACATACAGGTGTTTATGGACGTCTTCATTCAACTGGCAACATACAGGTGTTTATGGACGTCTTCTTTCAACTGGCAACATACAGGTGTTTACGGACGTCTTCATTTAGCAGGCAACATACAGGTGTTTATGGACGTCTTCATTCAACTGGCAACATACAGGTGTTTATGGACGTCTTCATTTAGCAGGCAACATACAGGTGTTTATGGACGTCTTCATTCAACTGGCAACATACAGGTGTTTATGGACGTCTTCATTCAACTGGCAACATACAGGTGTTTATGGACGTCTTCATTCAACTGGCAACATAATGGTGTTTATGGACGTCTTCATTCAACAGGCAACATACAGGTGTTCATGGACGTCTTCATTCAACTGGCAACATACAGGTGTTTATGGACGTCTTCATTCAACTGGCAACATACAGGTGTTTATGGACGTCTTCTTTCAACAGGCAACATAATGGTGTTTATGGACGTCTTCTTTCAACAGGCAACATACAGGTGTTTATGGACGTGTGAGTTTACGTGTCAACCGTGCTGCACCTAAATCTACATTCCTTCTGCATTTTCATTTAAACAAGCATTTCGCTACACTCCCATTAACATCTGCTAACCATGTGTATGTGACAAATAAAATTTGATTTGATTTGAAATCCCCTGGTGCAGATGTCTTACAGTTATTACAACTTAATTAGTATGGGGGGGTTATAGGTTTCCTCTGAGGTAGAGAACTTTGTCTAATTCTGCTACATTAATACAGAAATACACTGAAGCGGGACAGAATCTGGAATATTGTGAGGCATTTGACTGAACTTGTTTTTACAGTGGCTAATATCATGTAGCTGAAAGGCATGCCTGTCAAGCCACAGGGATATTATGTGTTATGCATTGTGTTACGCGTCATATCAGGACAAACAATGAAAGTTTAGATGCTGAATCATGTGAAATAATTGCATGTCATATTGTGTCTGGTGTTTTTGCTAGCTTACGAGGGTTCTAAACCCATTTCCAAACCCATCAAACTGTAATTGATAGCACCACGGCAGAAAACACAATATTTGTCTTCAGTGAAAATTGTCCCTATCTTTGAAATCACGAGCCAATACAATCTCCTCCTGTTTGTCCTGTCTGGTTTATAATACACTAGTTGAAATCACGAGCCAATACAATCTCCTCCTGTTTGTCCTGTCTGGTTTATAATACACTAGTTGAAGTCACTCGTCAAACCAATCTCCTCCTGTCTGTCCTGTCTGGTTTATAATACACTAATTGAAATCATTAGCCAATACACCCGCTCCTCCCGTCTGTCCTGTCTGGTTAACTCTAATAAACATCTAGGTGCATATTTGCATGCTGAGTATTTTTCAAGTTTCCTTTCATTTGGCCTGAGACACTTGATTTTGAAATATTTGATTATTTGTATTGTCATGTACAGAATTCAACCCTCCCAAATACGCATATCTATCCATGTTTTTTTGTTCATAAGAGTGTCACAAATGTTCAAGTAGTCGTTCATATTATGTAAGACGCTCATTTATGATTCTAAAACTGCAGTTTAGACAAGACACCCCAATCTGATTCTGATTCTGATCTTCTTTCCACTAATTGATCTTTTGAGCAATCACATCATATCTTCTCACATCAGACATTTGTCAGATGCTTATCTGATTGGTCAAAAGTCCACTTCAGTTTTCATGAAAATCGAAAAGCTCAATGTTTTTCCATTGTATTTTCAACTGTACCGATAGTTTTGTCACAAAAAACTGTTGAGTTAAATAGCGAATGTGCCTACTCTAGTCTTAGTACGGGCTAACAGATGAGAGATTATTATGGATAAGATAATATTTGTATTTGTCAAACAGCAGTCAATCATCTACTATCATGTCACCAGAATAAGAGCCTTAATATTTATTGGAAAGGAGCATCAAGATCACCTTGCACTTTCACCACCCTGTGAAGTTCATCATAATTGATTTAATCTGTAGCCTAATAAACTGCATGGAGTCGTAGTGGGAGGTCCACACTACATATGGAATGACTCCAAGTTCAGTCTGATATGATGGTTATTAAATCAATATTTGGTCATAAAGGTGTTTCCACTGCCGTTCCTTGCATAATTAATTTTACCAAAACAAAAAGAGCCCACCATGTCGAATGAACAAATTATCTATTGGCATTTACACAACTGTACTGAAACTTCCTGTTTCCATCACAGCTGTCATACGATATGACTTTACTTGCATAAAAAACATTGTCCTAGCTAGCTAACAACGGATGATGTTACGGTACAGGAGATATCTGAAAACTGTATCTAGCTAACCACTGTTATCTAGCTAACTACTGTAACAGTTGTTGCTGTATCAGATGTCTGAATACCATAGCTATCATTGTTCCCAAGGAACTAAACTGTAGTTGTTCTAGCTAGTTACCCCTTAATCTCCGTTAACCCAGAACTAAAATCTTGAGTAATTTGGTCAGATGCTTGATACAAAGACTGTCCACAAGAAATTAGAAAACTCCTTCAGCTGAAAAACAAACGTTGGAAGAAATGATTTGCTAGGTGACCGGCTGAATAAGTAGATGTTTATGAAAACGTAGAACTCAATAGAAATAAAAGCTCATGTGTCGTGTCTAGCATAATGTAAAATGCTACAGTCATTAGACTACATAACATACAATGTATTTTTTATTTAAGCTTTATTTAACTAGGCAAGCCAGTTAATAACAAATTCTTATTTACAATGACAGCCTACACCGGCTAAACCCGGACAACGCTGGGCCAATAGTGCGCCGCCCTGTGAGACTTCCAAACACAGCTGGTTGCGATACAGCCTGTAATCAAACCAGGGTGTCTGTAGTGACACCTCTAGCACTTAGATGCCGTGCCTTAGACCGCTGCGCCACTCAGGTACACTCAGACAATCCTTTTGCAGCCAGGAGGCTGGCTGGTGATAACTATGATATCAGCAGGAGGATGGCTGGTGTTAAATAACACCTATGTGAGAATGCTATTCATTGACTAGAGCTCAGGGTTCAACACCATAGTGCCCTCAAAGCTCATCACTAAGCTAAGGACCCTGGGACTAAACACCTCCCTCTGCAACTGGATCCTGGACTTCCTGATGGCTGTCCCCAGGTGGTGAGGGTAGGTAACAACACATCCTCCACGCTGATCCTCAACATAGGGGCCCCTCAGGGGTGCGTGCTCAGTCCCCTTTTGTACTGCCTCTTCACTCATGACTGCATGGCCAAGCACGACTCCAACACCATCATTAAGTTTGCAAATGACACAACAGTGTTAGGCCTGATCACCAACAACAACGAGACAGCCTATAGGTAGGAGGTCAGAGACCTGGCCGTGTGGTGCCAGGACAACAACATCTCCCTCAACGTGATCAAGACAAAGGAGATGATTGTGGACTACAGGAAAAAGAGAACTGAGCACATCCCCATTCTCATCGACGGGGCTGTAGTGGAGCAGGTTGAGCTTCAAGTTCCTTGGCATCCACATCACCAAAAAACGAACATGGTCCGAGCACATCAAGACAGTCGTGAAGAGGAAAGGACAAAACCTATTCCCTCTCAGAAGACTGAAAAGATTTGGCATGGGTCCTCAGATCCTCAAAGCATTTTAAGCTGCACCGTTGAGAGCATCCTGACGGGTTGTATCACTGCCTGGTATGACATCTGCTCGGTCTCCGACTGCAACACAATACAGACGGTAGTGCGAATGGCCCAGTACATCACTGGGGCCAAGCTTCCTGCCCTCGAAAACCTCTATACCAGGCGGTGTCAGAGGAAGAACCTAAAAAATTGCCAAAGACTCCAACCACCCTAGTCATAGACTTTTCTCACTGCTACCGCACGGCAAGCGCCTAGTCTAAGTCCAAGAGGCTCCTGAACAGTTTTTACCCACAAGCCATAAGACTCCTGAACATCTAATCAAATGGCTACACAGACAATTTGCATTGCCCCCCCCCCCCCCCCCCCCCCCCCGCCTTCTATGCTGCTTCTACTCTCTGTTATCTATGCATAGTCACTATAATAACTCGACCTACATGTACATATTACCTCAATTTCCTCGACACCGGTGCCCTCGCACCTTGACTCTAAACCGGTACCCCCTGTATATAGCCTCCACATTGACTCTGTACTGTAAAACCCTGTATATAGCCTCCACATTGACTCTGCACCAGTACCCCCTGTATATAGTCTACACATTAACTCTGTACCGTAACACCCTGTATATAGCCTCCACATTGACTCTGTACCGGTACCCCCTGTATATAGCCTCCACATTGACTCTGTACCGGTACCCCCAGTATATAGTCTCCACATTGACTCTGTACCGGTACCCCAGAGTATATAGCCTCCATATTGATTCTGTACGGGTACCCCCTGGTATAAAGCCTCCACATTGACTCTGTACTGGTACCCCCTGTATATAGCCTCCACATTGACTCTGTACTGGTACACCCTGTATATAGCCTCCACATTGACTCTGTATCGTAATACCCTGTATATAGCCTCCACATTAACTCTGTACCGTAATACCCTGTATATAGCCTCCACATTGACTCTGTACCGTAATACCCTGTATATAACCCCACTATTGTTATTCACTGCTGCTCTTTAATTATTTGTTTTTCTTATCTCTTACTTTTTGGGGGGTATTTCCTTAACTGTTTTGTTGGTTAAGCTTGTAAGTAAGCATTTCACTGTCAAACACCTGTTGTATTTGGCACATGTGACAAATATACTTTGATTTGATTTGTTAACTATGATATCAATGTCCATTTAGATGTGGAGAGAGAGAGAGAGGGAGGAGCCCAGTACAGTAAAACCCTGCGGATCACTGTGTCCGTGTCTCAAACACCCTATTCCCTGTATAGTGCACTTCTTTTGACCGGAAGTAGTGCACTAAATAGGGTGCCATTTGGGATGCATTCTTTGTGAGTCCTGTGGGAAATCATGCTGTTGACTCTCCATCAGACAGCAGGGTCTGGTCTTCCAAATGGGTTGAATCAGAGCGCAGACACTCAGGTCACTGCTGCAGTATTGATTACCAATGGAAGACCAGACCACTCACTTTCATTCTTTATATCCCTCCTTCCTTCCCTTTCTCTATCTCTCTCTCTCTTTCTCTTTCTCTGTCTTTCTCTTTCTCTTTCGCACGCACGCACGCACGCACGCACGCACACACACACACACACACACACACACACACACACACACACAAAGCTGACAAGCTGCATGCAGTAGTGCAGTAGCACATGGGCAGGTTAATGGTTGGCTAGCCTAGCATGTTATCAACATAGTAGAACACGGGCAGGTTAATGGTTGGCTAGCCTAGCATGTTATCAACATAGTAGAACATGGGCAGGTTAATGGTTGGCTAGCCTAGCATGTTATCAACATAGTAGCACATGGGCAGGTTAATGGTTGGCTAGCCTAGCATGTTATCAACATAGTAGAACATGGGCAGGTTAATGGTTGGCTAGCCTAGCATGTTATCAACATAGTAGCACATGGGCAGGTTAATGGTTTTCTAGCCTAGCATGTTATCAACATAGTAGAACATGGGCAGGTTAATGGTTGGCTAGCCTAGCATGTTATCAACATAGTAGAACATGGGCAGGTTAATGGTTGGCTAGCCTAGCATGTTATCAACATAGTAGCACATGGGCAGGTTAATGGTTTTCTAGCCTAGCATGTTATCAACATAGTAGAACATGGGCAGGTTAATGGTTGGCTAGCCTAGCATGTTATCAACATAGTAGCACATGGGCAGGTTAATGGTTTTCTAGCCTAGCATGTTATCAACATAGTAGAACATGGGCAGGTTAATGGTTGGCTAGCCTAGCATGTTATCAACATAGTAGCACATGGGCAGGTTAATGGTTTTCTAGCCTAGCATGTTATCAACATAGTAGAACATGGGCAGGTTAATGGTTGGCTAGCCTAGCATGTTATCAACATAGTAGAACATGGGCAGGTTAATGGTTGGCTAGCCTAGCATGTTATCAACATAGTAGCACATGGGCAGGTTAATGGTTTTCTAGCCTAGCATGTTATCAACATAGTAGAACATGGGCAGGTTAATGGTTGGCTAGCCTAGCATGTTATCAACATAGTAGAACATGGGCAGGTTAATGGTTGGCTAGCCTAGCATGTTATCAACATAGTAGCACATGGGCAGGTTCATGGTTTTCTAGCCTAGCATGTTATCAACATAGTAGAACATGGGCAGGTTAATGGTTGGCTAGCCTAGCATGTTATCAACATAGTAGCACATGGGCAGGTTAATGGTTTTCTAGCCTAGCATGTTATCAACATAGTAGAACATGGCCAGGTTAATGGTTGGCTAGCCTAGCATGTTATCAACATAGTAGAACATGGGCAGGTTAAATGTTGGCTAGCCTAGCATGTTATCAACATAGTAGCACATGGGCAGGTTAATGGTTTTCTAGCCTAGCATGTTATCAACATATTACCACATGGGCAGGTTAATGGTTAGCTAGCCTAGCATGTTATCAACATAGTAGCACATGGGCAGTTTAATGGTTGGCTAGCCTAGCATGTTATCAACATAGTAGCACATGGGCAGGTTAATGGTTGGCTAGCCTAGCATGTTATCAACATAGTAGCACATGGGCAGGTTCATGGTTGGCTAGCCTAGCATGTTATCAACATAGTAGCACATGGTTGGGTTAATGGTTGGCTAGCCTAGCATGTTATCAACATAGTAGAACATTGGCAGGTTCATGGTTGACTAGCCTAGCATGTTATCAACATAGTAGCACATGGGCGGGTTAATGGTTGGCTAGCCTAGCATGTTATCAACATAGTAGAACATGGGCAGGTTCATGGTTGACTAGCCTAGCATGTTATCAACATAGTAGCACATGGGCGGGTTAATGGTTGGCTAGCCTATCATGTTATCAACATAGTAGCACATGGGCAGGTTTATGGTTGGCTAGCCTAGCATGTTATCAACATAGTAGAACATGGGCAGGTTTATGGTTGACTAGCCTAGCATGTTTTCAACATAGCAGCACATGGGCAGGTTAATGGTTTTCTAGCCTAGCATGTTATCAACATAGTAGCACATGGGCAGGTTAATGGTTGGCTAGCCTAGCATGTTATCAACATAGTAGCACATGGGCAGGTTAATGGTTGGCTAGCCTAGCATGTTATCCACATAATAGCACATGGGCAGGTTACTTATTGGCTAGCCTGGTATGTTTTCAGCATGCTTATTTTGCCCCATAATACAGATGAACAAATACATATTTAAATGACTCTCATTAAATGACTCTAAATGACATGTTCTTTGCTTACTCTCTCATGATATAAAAACAACCACATAGCAACCACATATCTATGGAGTTGAATCAAAGCAGAGGTTATCTAATTTGCCTGTCTAAACCCTCATTTACGAGGCCTGTATTTTGGGGGCTTGGCTGGTGCTTGGCGCTGGTGCGCGCAAAACGCAGTGGGTTGTTTATTGAAGTCCTGAACCCGTTCTCCTCTCATTAAATTGATTTATAAGCTCAATAAGCCAAGCACCGGGCAGCAGGTGTGAAAGGCAGTGTGAGGAACTGAGCTAGATGACATCCATCAACTTGAGTAGGAGCAGCCCAGCCATCCTCCTCCTCAACCATACCAGATGTAGTCTGGCTCTGGCTGGCTGGCCTCTGGGCTGGAGCTGGTTGACCGCCTGCTCTCACATCTTTAACTCTGAGTCTCACCTCTGGACTTCCACATCTCTGGAACCCTTCCACACGGTTCCAGCTACGAAGTTTGGAATATTTGTGCATCAGAGCATGATGTTTATGGTATATTTTTTTGTGGGAGGGGGTAGATCAGATTTAATGCTGCAGATAGATTGTGGCTTCCATCAATTTAATTGTCTGCATGATTTCCAATCCCCCATATATATTTTTTGTAAATATACAGTGCATTCAGAAAGTATTCAGACCCCTTGAATTTTTCCACATTCTGTTATGTTACAGCCGGATTATAAAATTGATTAATTAAATTAAAAAAATTCCCCTCATCAATCAACACACATCAACCACAAAATGACAAAAATGAAAACAGGTTTTTAGAAATCCTGCATCCTGTTTCCATTGATAATACCTGAAATGTTTCTACATCTTAATTGAAGCCACCTGTGGTAAATTCAATTGGTTGGACATTATTTGGAAAGCCACACACCTATGCAGTTGAAGTCTGAAGTTTACATACAATTAGGTTGGAGTAGTTAAATCTCATTTTTCATCCACTCGTCACATTTCTTGTTAACAAACTATAGTTTTGGCAAGTCGGTTAGAACATCTACTTTGTGCATGACACAAGTAATTTTTTGACAATTGTTTAAAGATAGATTATTTCACTTATAATTCACTGTATCATAATTCCAGTGGGTCAAAAGTTTACATACACTAAGTTGACTGTGCCGTTAAACAGCTTGGAAAATTCTAGAAAATGTCATGGTTTTAGAAGCTTCTGATAAGCTAACTGACATCATTTGAGTCAATTGGATGTGTACCTGTGGATGTATTTCAAGGCCTACCTTAAAGCTCAGTGCCTCTTTGCTTAACATCATGGGAAAATCAAAAGGAATCAGCCAAGACCTCAGAAAAAAAAATTGTAGACCTCCACAAGTCTGGTTCATCCTTGGGAGCAATTTCCAAATGCCTGAAGGTGCCATTTTCATCTGTACAAACAATAGTACGCAAGTATAAACACCATGGGACCAGGCAACCGTCATAACGCTCAGGAAGGAGACACGTTCTGTCTCCTAGAGATTAACGTATTTGATGTGAAAAGTGCAAATCAATCCCAGAACAACAGCAAAGGACCTTGTGAAGATGCTGGAGGAAACAGGTACAACAGTATCTATATCCACAGTAAAACGAGTCCTATATCGACACAACCTGAAAGGCCGCTCAGCAAGGAAGAAGCCACTGCTCCAAAATCGACATAAAAAAAAGCCAGACTACAGTTTGCAACTGCAAATGGGGACAAAGCTCGGAATTTTGGGGTGAAATTTCCCCTGCTCTGATGAAACAAAAATATAACTGTTTGGCCATAACGACCATCGTTATGTTAGGAGGAAAAAGGGGGATGCTTGCAAGCTGAAGAACACCATCCCAACCGTGAAGCATGGGGGTGGCAGCATCATGGTGTGGGGGTGGCAGCATCATGGTGTGGGGGTGCTTTGCTGCAGGAGGGACTGGTGCACTTCTCAAAATAGATGGCATCATGAGGAAGCAAAATTATGTGGATATATTGAAGCAACATCTCAAGACTTAGTCGCAAATGGGTCTTTCAAATGGACAATGACCCCAAGCACACTTCCAAAGTTGTGGAAAAATGGCTTAAGGACAACAAAGTCAAGGTTTTGGAGTGGCCATCTCAATGCCCTGATCTCAATCCTATAGAAAATCTTGTGGGCAGAACTGAAAAAGCAAGGAGGCCTACAAACCTGACTCAGTTACTCCAGCTCCGTCAGTAGGAATGGGCCAAAATTCACCCAACTTATGGTGGGAAGCTTGTGGAAGGCCACCCGAAATGTTTGACCCAAGTTAAACAATTTCAAGGCAATGCTACCAAATACTAATTGAGTGTATGGAAACCACTGGGAATGTGATGAAATAAATAAAAGCTGAAATAAATAATTCTCTCTAATATTATTCTGACATTTCACATTCTTCAAATAAAGTGGTGATCCTAACTGAGCTAAGACAGGGAATTTGTACTAGGATTAAATGTCAGGAATTGTGAAAAACTGTCTAGTCAGGATCAAGGGAAAGATGAACAGAGCAAAGTACAGAGAGATCCTTGATGAAAACCTGCTCCAGAAAGCTCAGGAGCTCAGACTGGGGTGAAGGTTCACCTTCTAAAAGGACATCGACCGTAAGCACACAGCCAAGACAAGGAGTGGCTTCGGACAAGTCTCTGGATGTCCTTGAGTGGCCCAGCCAGAGCCCAGACTTGAACTTGATCAAACATCTCTGAAGAGACCTGAAATTAGCTGTGCAGTGACGCTCCCCATCCATTCTGACAGAGCTTGAGAGGATCTGCAGAGAAGAATGATAGTAACTCCCCCAAATTCAGGTGGGCCAAGCTTGTAGCATCATACCCAAGAAGACTCAAGGCTGTAATCACTGCTAAAGGTGCTTTAACAAAGTAGTGAGTAAAGGGTCTGAATACTTATGTAAATGTGATATTCAAGTTTTTGCAAACATTTCTAAAAACCTGTTTTTGTTTTGCATTATGGGTTATTGTGTGTAGATTGATGATAAAAAAAAATATGTAATCCACTTTAGAATAAGGCTGTAACGTAACAAATGTTGAAAAAGTCAAGGGGTCTGAAAACTTTCCAAATGCAGTGTGTTTAATTAAAAGTTTTTATAATCAGACAATGTTTATGTTGTTTATAGTTCAGTTGATAGTTGCAAGATTACAACCTATATTTAATATTATATATTTTTTTTGTGGTGGGGGAGGGCTCAGTTCAGGCTGCCAGATCTAGGCCAAATTGTCACACCCTGATGTGTTTTACCTGTCCTTGTTATTGTCTCCACCCCCAAATCAAATCAAATCAAATCAAATTGTATTTGTCACATACACATGGTTAGCAGATGTTAATGCGAGTGTAGCGAAATGCTTGTGCTTCTAGTTCCGACAATGCAGTAATAACCAACAAGTAATCTAACTAACAATTCCAAAACTACTGTATTGTACACAGTGTGAGGGGATAAAGAATATGTACATAAGGATATATGAATGAGTGATGGTACAGAGCAGCATAGGCAGATACAGTAGATTGTATCGAGTACAGTATATACATATGAGATGAGTATGTAAACAAAGTGGCATAGTTAAAGTGGCTAGTGATACATGTATTACATAAGGATACAGTCGATGATATAGAGTACAGTATATACGTATGCCTATGAGATGAATAATGTAGGGTGAGTAACATTATATAAGGTAGCATTGTTTAAAGTGGCTAGTGATATATTTACATCATTTCCCATCAATTCCCATTATTAAAGTGGCTGGAGTTGAGTCAGTGTCAGTGTGTTGGCAGCAGCCACTCAATGTTAGTGGTGGCTGTTTAACAGTCTGATGGCCTTGAGATAGAAGCTGTTTTTCAGTCTCTCGGTCCCAGCTTTGATGCACCTGTACTGACCTCGCCTTCTGGATGATAGCGGGGTGAACAGGCAGTGGCTCGGGTGGTTGATGTCCTTGATGATCTTTATGGCCTTCCTGTGACATCGGGTGGTGTATGTGTCCTGGAGGGCAGGTAGTTTGCCCCCGGTGATGCGTTGTGCAGACCTCACTACCCTCTGGAGAGCCTTACGGTTGAGGGCGGAGCAGTTGCCGTACCAGGCGGTGATACAGCCCGCCAGGATGCTCTCGATTGTGCATCTGTAGAAGTTTGTGAGTGCTTTTGGTGACAAGCCGAATTTCTTCAGCCTCCTGAGGTTGAAGAGGCGCTGCTGCGCCTTCTTCACAATGCTGTCTGTGTGAGTGGACCAATTCAGTTTGTCTGTGATGTGTATGCCGAGGAACTTAAAACCCCCTCCAGGTGTTGTGTGTGTTCCCCAGTGTATTTATCCTTGTTTCCATTCTCTCTGTACCAGTGTATTTATCCCTGTGTTTCCTGTCTCTCTGTTCCAGTGTATTTATCCCTGTGTTTCCTGTCTCTCTGTACCAGTGTATTTATCCCTGTGTTTCCTGTCTCTCTGTACCAGTGTATTTCTCCCTGTGTTTCCTGTCTCTCTGTACCAGTGTATTTATCCCCGTGTTTCCTGTCTTTCTGTACCAATGTATTTATCCCTGTGTTTTCTGTCTCTCTGTCCCAGTGTATTTATCCCTGTGTTTCCTGTCTCTCTGTCCCAGCGTATTTATCCCTGTCTTTCCTATCTCTCTAGGCCTGTCTATCTGGGCCTGTTCATCTTGTATGTCCAAGCCTACCAATGGTTTTCCCATACTGCCTTTGCAATTCTCTTTTTCTAGTCTTCCCGATTTTGACCGTTGCCTGTTCTGGACTCTGAAACTGCCTCCCTGACCATACTGCCTGCCCTGACCTCAAGTCTGCCTGCCACTCTGTACCTCCTGGACTCTTTAACTGCCTCCCTGACCATACTGCCTGCCCTGACCTCGAGCCTGCCTGCCACTCTGTACCTCCTGGACTCTGATCTGATCTGCAATAATTTCAGGGACGGATCCGGCTGCCAGGGGCAGCAGTTTTAGATCATGCTGGAACCAGACCATTTGTGGGCCAGACGTTTGTCCTACCTGGGAAGCACTAACCTAAATATTTACTTTTAAAAGAAAAAAAAAGCATTTGAATCTAATTATTATATAATTGATCTATAATGTAATCAGCAGAATTCTATATTTAATATAATGTAAACCTCTGACAGGTTAATTACTTTGTTTGAACTGCTTTGATCTTTACTTGTGTTTTTCTAAAACCAAAATCTTACAATTCTAGGAAAACCAGTGTCTTGAATGATTTCATATTAGTCTCCTGGATCCTCAACAACAAGCATTAGGGTGTGTCCCAAATGGAACCCTATTCCCTTTATAGTGCACTACGTAGAGAACAGGGTGCCATTTGGGACGTAGCACGGGAAGCACCCTAGGTTTACACAAAGAAAAGATGTTCAGAGCACGATGTCCAAACCAGAATAAAATGAAACCGGTAAATTATTCTCTGTAGAGAAAGATCTTGAAAGATGTTCAGAGCACGATGTCCTAACCAGAATAAAATGTAATGAAACCAGTAAATTATTGTTTGTAGAGAACTTGAAAGATGTTCAGAGCACAATGTCCTCACCAGAATAAAATGTAATGAAAGCACTAGATAATACTCTGTGGAGAACTTGAAAGCAACAGACCCATTAAAAGGTGTTTGAAGCCTCTATGATTCAGAAGAGCTAGCCCTCTCTCTCTCTCAACAGCACATTTTAATACACCATATTCCATCCAAACAAAGTTATTGAAAACTCAGTGGTAAGAATATACATCTACATTTTTATAATCCAATTAATATTCCTATAAATTCTAAAATTATTTTTATGATGATTTTATAGTGATTCTTAAAATGAATGTATAAACAGTAAATGTTTTAATTACTGTAAAATCATAAAGATATCTAAGCATACCATATGGTGAACATGCTATAGTTAGAGTGTCCTCTGTCACATGCTCCTCATCCATCATCCCAGTAAGTGTAACATAAATGTCTGTTTGACCATCAGGGTTATTGATGGTTATAATGGAGGTCATTATACAAGCTGTGGGCAGCATATGCTCTTCCAGTGCTCTTCAACTTGGTGGTTGGAGGACCAAATCCCAGAAGGACAAATGTCTAGACATCTTCCCTTCTTTTATATGTCTGTGTCTCAAATGGCATGATCAGGTAAAACAGAAAACCAGCTTCTTATGGTAAGACTTCAATAACCCTGACCTATAGTGGGAGCTGGTCAAAAGTAGAATGCTATATAGAGAAAAGGTTGTGATTTGGGTTATCTCTTCTTTCCTATAACTTATTTTACATGTGTATATGTTAAACCATCTGGTGTTGTGGAATGCCATTCAATAATTAAAGTTATAGCTATTCTATAGTGTAGTACACCATTATGTGATGAATGTTATAGCTATTCTATAGTGTAGTAAACCATTTATTTATTTATTTTTATTTAACCAGGTAGGCTAGTTGAGAACAAGTTCTCATTTACAACTGCGACCTGGCCAATATAAAGCAAAGCAGTGCGACACAAACAACAACACAGAGTTACACATGGAATAAACAAACATACAGTCATTAATACAAAATAAAAAAAGTCTATATACAGTGTGTGCAAATGAGGTAAGATAATGGAGGTAGGCAATAAATAGGCTATAGTGGCGAAATAATTACAATCTAGCAATTAAACACTGGAGTGATAAGATGTGCAGGAGATGAATGTGCAAGTAGAGATACTGGGGTGCAAAGGAGCAAAATAAATAAATAACATTATGGGGATGAGGTAGCATGGATGGGCTATTTACAGATGGACTATGTACAGGTGCAATGATCTGTAAGCTGCTCTGACAGCTGATGCTTAAAGTTAGTGAGGGAGATATGAGTCTCCAGCTTCAGTGATTTTTGCAGTCCCTTCCAGTTATTGGCAGCAGAGAACTGGAAGGAAAGGCGGCCAAAAGAGGAATTGGCTTTGGGAGTGACCAGTGAGATATACCTGGGCGCGCTACGGGTGGGTGCTGCTATGGTGACCAGTGAACTATCTCAATAAGGTGGGGCTTTCAAAGACTTGTAGATGACCTGGAGACGATTATGAAGCGAGGGCCAGCGAGGGCCAGCAAACAAGAACATACAGGTCGCAGTGGTGGGTAGTATATGGGGCTTTGGTGACAAAACGGATGGCACTGTGATAGACTGCATCCAATTTGCTGAGTAGAGTGTTGGAGGCTATTTTGTGAATGACATCGCTGGAGTCAATGATCGGTAAGGTGGTCAGTTTTACAAGGGTATGTTTGGCAGCATGAGTGAAGGATGCTTTGTTGCGAAATAGGAAGCCTTAATGCGAAGGATGCTGAATGTGAGTCTGGAAGGAGAGTTTACAGTCTAACCAGACACTTAGGTATTTGTAGTTGTCCACATATTCACAAGTCAGAACTGTCCAGAGTAGTGACGCTGGACAGGCGGGCAGGTGCAGGCAGCGATCGGTTGAAGAGCATGCATTTAGTTTTACTTGCATTTAAGAGCAGTTGGAGGCCACCGAAGGAGAGTTGTATGGCATTGAAGCTCGTCTGGAGATTATTTAACACAGTGTCCAAAGAATGGCCAGAAGTATACAGAATGGTGTCGTCTGCATAGAGGTGGATCATAGAATCACCAGCAGTAAGAGCGACATCATTGATGTATACAGAGAAGAGAATTGGCCCGAGAATTGAACCCTGCAGCACCCCCATAGAGACTGCCAGAGGTCTGGACAACAGGCCCTCCGATTTGACACACTGAACTCTGTCTGAGAAGTAGTTGGTGAACCAGATGAACCATGTGGTGTTGATTAATGTTATAGCTATTCTATAATGTGGTAAACCATGTGCTGTCTTTACATTTCAATTCAATGTCATTGCAATGCTACGTGTGTTGTTCATGCAGTGGAATAATACGTGTGTTCTACAATAGAAACTAAAAACCTTGGAAATATCAGATTCAAAGAAACTGGGCTTACACGCCTGGTATTCAATAAAAGCATATGTAATGCTCCGGGTGTCGTGGGTGTGGAGTCAAATGCAGGAGACAGAGAGTTCAATGCTGCGCGTCCTTTAATCGCACCAATGCACCACAGGGTGCTCACAAAAACGTTACGTTCCCAAAACACAGGGAATCAAAATGTACAAATGGGACACAACGTGCCTATACCACAGAGCCGAAGGTTTACAATGAAATAATCCCGCACAACAACCAGGCGGGCCGGCTGTCTAATAAAGACAAACTAATTACACATTCACAGGTGCTACCACTCAACATACAAGGAGGGGAAGGAAAAACAATCAGTGGCAGCTAATAGGCCGGTGACGACGACCGCCGAGCGCCACCTGCCCGGGAAAGGGAAACACCCTCGGTCGGACTCGTGACAGTACCCCCCCCCTGACGCGTGGCTCCCGCAGCGCGCCGACACCGGCCTCGAGGTCGCCCCGGAGGACGAGGCGCAGGGCGATCCGGATGGAGGCGATGGAAATCCCTCAACATGGAGGGATCCAAGATGTCCCCCACCGGTACCCAGCACCTCTCCTCCGGACCGTACCCCTCCCAGTCCACGAGGTACTGCAGGCCCCTCACCCGGCGTCTTGAGTCCAGAATGGCCCGGATCGTGTACGCCGGGGACCCCTCGATGTCCAGCGGGGGGGGAGGGACCTCCGGTACCTCACTGTCCTGCAGGGGACCAGCTACCACCGGCCTGAGGAGAGACACATGAAACGAGGGGTTAATACGATAATAGGAAGGGAGTTGTAATCGATAACACACCTCGTTTATCCTCCTCAGGACTTTAAAGGGCCCTACACACTGCGGACCCAGCTTCCGGCAGGGCAAGCGGAGAGGTAGGTTTCGGGTCGAGAGCCAGACCCTGTCCCCCGGTACAAACACGGGGGCCTCACTGCGGTGGCGGTCAGCACTCCTCTTCTGCCGTCCACTCGCTTGTCGTAGAGATTCCTGGACGGCCCTCCAGGTCTCCTTGGAGCGCTGTACCCATTCCTCCACCGCAGGAGCCTCGGTCTGGCTCGGATGCCATGGTGCCAGGACCGGCTGGTACCCCAACACACACTGAAAAGGGGACACGTTAGTAGAGGAGTGGCGTAGTGAGTTCTGAGCCATTTCAGCCCAGGGAATGTATCGTGCCCACTCCCCTGGCCGATCCTGGCAATACGACCGCAGAAACCTACCCACCTCCTGGTTCACTCTCTCCACCTGCCCATTACTCTCGGGGTGATAACCGGAGGTCAGGCTGACAGAGACCCCCAAACGTTCCATGAACGCTCTCCATACCCGGGACGTGAATTGGGGGCCCCGATCAGAAACGATGTCCTCCGGCACCCCGTAGTGCCGGAAGACATGGGTGAATAACGCCTCCGCAGTCTGTAGGGCTGTAGGGATACCGGGCAACGGGAGGAGACGGCAGGACTTAGAGAACCGATCCACAATCACCAGAACCGTGGTGTTCCCCTGAGACGGCGGGAGATCGGTTAGGAAATCTATGGACAGATGTGACCATGGCCGCTGTGGAACAGGGAGGGGTTGTAGCTTCCCTCTAGGAAGGTGCCTAGGAGCCTTACTCTGAGCGCACACTGAACAGGAGGAGACATAACCCTTAACGTCCTTAGCCAACGTAGGCCACCAATACCTCCCCTGAAGGCTCCCCACTGTCCTCGTCACCCCAGGGTGACCCGAGGAGGGTAGAACGTGAGCCCACCGAATCAGTTTGTCCCGAACACCAAGCGGCACGTACCTTCGCCCCGCTGGACACTGAGAAGGCGCGGGTTCAGCCCGTAACGCCCGCTCGATGTCCGAGTCCACCTCCCATACCACTGGGGCTACCAGCTTCGATGCGGGAAGGATGGGAGTAGGTTCGGTGGACCCATCCTCCGTGTCATAAAGGCGGGACAGTGCGTCAGCCTTCACGTTCTGGGAGCCCGGTCTATAAGACAAAGTAAATCGGAACCGGGTGAAGAACATGGCCCACCTTGCCTGACGTGGGTTAAGTCTCCTAGCTGCCCGAATATACTCCAGATTCTGGTGGTCGGTCCAGATGAGAAAGGGGTGTTTAGCCCCCTCAAGCCAGTGTCTCCACACCTTCAGAGCTCTAACCACCGCTAGCAACTCCCGGTCCCCCACATCATAGTTACGCTCCGCTGGGCTGAGCTTCCTTGAGAAGAAAGCGCAGGGTCGGAGTTTTGGTGGCGTACCCGAGCGCTGTGATAGCACGGCACCCACCCCAGCCTCGGACGCGTCCACCTCCACTATGAATGCTAGAGAGGGGTCCGGATGCGCCAACACGGGCGCATCAGTAAACAGCGCCTTCAACTTGTTGAATGCTCCGTCCGCCTCTGCTGACCACTGCAAACGCACCGGGCCCCCCTTCAGCAGTGAGGTGATGGGAGCCGCTACCTGGCCAAAACCCCGGATAAACCTCCGGTAGTAGTTGGCAAAACCCAGAAAACGCTGCACCTCCTTTACCGTGGTCGGAGTCGGCCAATTACGCACGGCCCTAATGCGGTCACCCTCCATCACTACCCCCGAGGTGGAAATGCGATATCCCAGAAAAGAGACGGCTCGTTTAGAGAACACGCATTTCTCAGCCTTGACGTATAGGTCATGCTCCAGCAGTCTACCAAGCACCTTGCGCACCAGAGACACATGCGCGGTGTGAGTGGCCGAGTAGATCAGAATGTCATCGATATAAACCACCACTCCCTGCCCGCACAGGTCCCTGAGAATCTCGTCTACAAAGGATTGGAAAACGGCTGGAGCATTCTTTAACCCATACGGCATGACGAGGTACTCATAGTGGCCTGATGTAGTACTAAATGCGGTTTTCCACTCGTCTCCCTTCCGAATACGCACCAAACTATACGCGCTCCTGAGATCCAGTTTTGTGAAGAACTGCGCTCCGTGGAACGATTCCACCGCCGTAGCGATGAGAGGTAGAGGGTAACTATACCCCACTGTGATGGCGTTTAGACCTCTATAATCGATACACGGACGCAAGCCTCCCTCCTTTTTCCTCACAAAAAAGAAACTTGAGGAGACGGGTGAAATGGAGGACCGAATGTACCCCTGTCCCAGCGCCTCCGTGACATATGTCTCCATTGCCAACGTCTCCTCCTGGGACAGCGGGTACACGTGACTCTTGGGAAGCGCAGCGTCTACCTGGAGATCTATCGTACAATCCCTTCCCGGTCGATAAGGTGGTAATTTAGTCGCTTTCACTTTACTGAAAGCGATTGCCAAATCGGCATACTCGGGGGGAATGCACACCGTGGAACCCTGGTCTGGACTCTCCACCGACGTGGCACCGATGGAAACTCCCAAACACCTTCCAGAACACTCCTCTGACCACCCCTGGAGAACCCCCTGTTTCCACGAAATTTTAGGATTGTGCCGGGCCAGCCAGGGAGTCCCCAGCACCACTGGAAACGCAGGCGAGTCAATAATAAAGAAACTGATACGCTCCCTATGATTCCCCTGCGTCACCATGTCCAGTGGGACCGTGGTCTCCCTGACCATCCCTGACCCTAATGGCCGGCTATCTAGGGAGTGCACGGGGAAAGGAGAATCTATCGGCACCAGCGGAACCCCTAACTTAAGGGCGAGTCCGCGATCCATAAAGTTCCCAGCTGCGCCTGAATCGACGAGCGCCCTATGCTGGGAAGAGGGAAAAAAGCGAAGGAAAAAAGTTAAGACAAACATGTGGCCAACAGGAGGTTCTGGGTGAGTTTGATGCTGACTCACCTGGGGTGACCGAGAAGCGTTCCGCCTGCCATCTCTACTCCCAGACGGACCCCCCCAGCACCGATCAGACGTGTGTCCTCTCCGACCACAGTTGGTGCAGGGAAGGCCTCCTCCTCCGGTACCCCTCGGCGCAGCCCCTCCCAACTCCATCGGAATGGGAGCGGAGGGGCTGGGTGGTGGAACGCACAGGACCCTCTCTGAACGCCCGCGGGCAGCCAGCAGATTATCCAGTCGAATGGACATGTCAATCAGCTGATCCAGTGACAGAGTGGTGTCCCGACACGCTAACTCCCGGCGGACATCCTCTCGGAGACTACACCTGTAGTGGTCCATGAGAGCCCTGTCGTTCCACCCAGATCCGGCTGCCAAGGTCCGGAACTCCAGCGCGTAATCCTGGGCGCTCCTCCTCTCCTGCCTGAGGTGAAATAGTTGTTCTCCCGCCGCTCGGCCGTCTAGAGGGTGATCAAACACGGCGCGGAAGCGACGGGAAAACTCTGGGTAGTGCTCCCGCGCTGAGTCTGGACCATTCCAGACCGCGTTCGCCCATTCCAGGGCACGACCCGTGAGGCAGGAGATGAGGACACTCACCCTCTCTTCTCCTGAGGGAGTGGGTCTGACGGTGGCCAGGTATAGCTCCAGCTGGAGCAGAAACCCCTGGCAACCCGCCGCCGCTCCATCATAAGCCCTCGGTAGCGTCAGACGGAGGGTGCTGGAGTCGGGAGATGGGGAGTCCGGAACCGTGGGTGCCGAAGGTGGAGAGAGGAGCCCACTCCTCTCCCATCTGTCCATTCTCTCCATCACTTGATCCATCGCGGATCCGATCCGATGAAGGACGGTGGTGTGGTGGAGAACCCGTTCCTCCATCGATGGGAGAGGGTTGGCTGCTGCTCCTGCTGACTCCATCAATTTGATGGGTGCGGGATTCTGTAATGCTCCGGGTGTCGTGGGTGTGGAGTCAAATGCAGGAGACAGAGAGTTCAATGCTGCGCGTCCTTTAATCGCACCAATGCACCACAGGGTGCTCACAAAAACGTTACGTTCCCAAAACACAGGGAATCAAAATGTACAAATGGGACACAACGTGCCTATACCACAGAGCCGAAGGTTTACAATGAAATAATCCCGCACAACAACCAGGCGGGCCGGCTGTCTAATAAAGACAAACTAATTACACATTCACAGGTGCTACCACTCAACATACAAGGAGGGGAAGGAAAAACAATCAGTGGCAGCTAATAGGCCGGTGACGACGACCGCCGAGCGCCACCTGCCCGGGAAAGGGAAACACCCTCGGTCGGACTCGTGACAGCATAAAACCAGTTTTTTTATGTGAAAAAGGGTATTGCTGTAAATATGACTCTATAAAATGGGCCTTCCTGTATTCTATCCAGGCTAAAATGTTTGTTCTGTTCTACTCAGCCATTTACTTTAAGTTCATATTCTCTTCTTATTTCCTATAGATCATATTCTCTTCTTATTTCCTATTGATCATATTCTCTAATTATTTCCTATTCATCATATTCTCTAATTATTTCCTATTGATCATATTCTCTCCTTTTTACCTATTGATCATATTCTCTAATTATTTCCTATTGATCATATTCTCTCATGATTTCCTATTGATCATATTCTCTAATTATTTCCTATTGATCATATTCTCTAATTATTTCATATTGATCATGTTCTCTAATTATTTCCTATTGATCATATTCTCTAATTATTTCCTATTGATCATATTCTCTAATTATTTCCTATTGATCATATTCTCTAATTATTTCCTATTGATCATATTCTCAAATGATTTCCTATTGATCATATTCTCTAATTATTTCCTTTTGATCATATTCTCTAATTATTTCCTATTGATCAGATTCAGTTTCAGATTCAGATTGACTAATACTCACATTTACAGTGTTGTAGGTGTGATTGCAGGGTACAGTGAAAATCTTACATGCTGACCACACCGTAGGCGTCGTGGGAGCGAGCGTTGCAAATGTACACATATTATACATGTTATTCAATCATTGTACCCACACTGCAACGCGCTTGTCAACGAGTGTCTGCGTTGCCAGGCGCTAAAATAGAAGTTGATTCTATATGTGGAGCAGAATGCGCTGCAAGTCATGCCTCTCCCATCTCCTCATTGGTTTATAGAAGCAGATACACACGTGCCGTCTCCTCATTGGTTATACCCATGTGGGTGATTGAAAGATGAACTGAGTTCGGTCGGTCGTTGTGGTAATACTATGAAAGATGCCAATCACCATATAAAGTCCAAAGACAAAAATCCTGAAAGGAGGAGAGATGACTAGAAACGATTCGGTTGACCGTTTTATGTGTGGATTAATTGTCGGAGTAGAGGACCTTGTGCATTTTGGGTAAAATAACAACTCAACGTTTATATCCCAGGACAAATTAGCTAGCAACAGCATGCTAGCTGAATAGGACAAATTAGCTGGCAACTGCAAGCTAGCTAGCTAAATTGCCATAAATATTTAATGCTTATCGATCATTTCCCAAATTAATATAATTGGTTCAGAGTTGGTTTCAAAATTTCAACCTGCATGTTGTGATCGCATTTGGTGTGGGGGGACAAAATCAATTTGCACACGATGGCACACGCGCTTGACCAGTTTGGATACTGTGCTAGGAGCCAGGGCAGGTCATTCTGCCCCTGAACAAGGCAGTTAACTCACTGTTCATAGAGTGCCATTGTAAATAAGAATTTGTTCTTAACTGACTTGCCTGGTTAAATAAAGGTAAAAAAAATAAATAAATACAAAAATAAAAACTAGTCAAGTAAAGGTAAAATTAACAAAAATAGGCTGCGAGCTCTATAACTCTCTCTTTCCACTCCTTGTCTCTTTTGACCTAACCCTTTCCCAGTCCCCTCCCACTTTCCCAGTCCCCCCTACCCCCCCCCCCCCCCCCCTGTGACCCCCTCCAGGTCTCTGTTCTCCTACTAATCTCACTGTAACCCCCTCCAGGTCTCTGTTCTCCTACTAATCTCACTGTAACCCCCTCCAGGTCTCTGTTCTCCTACTAATCTCACTGTAACCCCCTCCAGGTCTCTGTTCTCCTACTAATCTCACTGTAACCCCCTTCAGGTCTCTGTTCTCCTACTAATCTCACTGTAACCCCCCTCCAGGTCTCTGTTCTCCTACTAATTTCACTGTAAGCCCCCTCCAGGTCTCTGTTCTCCTACTAATCTCACTGTAACCCCCTTCAGGTCTCTGTTCTCCTACTAATCTCACTGTAACCCCCCTCCAGGTCTCTGTTCTCCTACTAATCTCACTGTAAACCCCCTCAAATCAAATCAAATGTATTTATATAGCCCTTCGTACATCAGCTGATATCTCAAAGTGCTATACAGAAACCCAGCCTAAAACCCCAAACAGCAAGCAATGCAGGTGTAGAAGCACGGTGGCTAGGAAAAACTCCCTAGAAAGGCCAAAACCTAGGAAGAAACCTAGAGAGGAACCAGGCTATGTGGGGAGGCCAGTCCTCTTCTGGCTGTGCCGGGTGGAGATTATAACAGAACATGGCCAAGATGTTCAAATGTTCATAAATGACCAGCATGGTCCAATAATAATAAGGCAGAACAGTTGAAACTGGAGCAGCAGCACGGCCAGGTGAACTGGGGACAGCAAGGAGTCATCCTGTCAGGTAGTCCTGAGGCATGGTCCTAGGGCTCAGGTCCTCCGAGAGAGAGAAAGAGAAAGAGAGAATTAGAGAGAGCACACTTAAATTCACACAGGACACCGAATGGGACAGGAGAAGTACTCCAGATATAACAAACTGACCCTAGCCCCCCGACACATAAACTACTGCAGCATAAATACTGGCGGCTGAGACAGGACCCTCCAGGTCTCTGTTCTCCTACTAATCTCACTGTAACCCCCCTCCAGGTCTCTGTTCTCCTACTAATCTCACTGTAACCCCCCTCCAGGTCTCTGTTCTCCTACCAATCTCACTGTAACCCCCTCCAGGTCTCTGTTCTCCTACTAATCTCACTGTAACCCCCCTCCAGGTCTCTGTTCTCCTACTAATCTCACTGTAACCCCCCTCCAGGTCTCTGTTCTCCTACTAATCTCACTGTAACCCCCTCCAGGTCTCTGTTCTCCTACTAATCTCACTGTAACCCCCTTCAGGTCTCTGTTCTCCTACTAATCTCACTGTAACCCCCCTCCAGGTCTCTGTTCTCCTACTAATCTCACTGTAACCCCCTCCAGGTCTCTGTTCTCCTACTAATCTCACTGTAACCCCCTTCAGGTCTCTGTTCTCCTACTAATCTCACTGTAACCCCCCTCCAGGTCTCTGTTCTCCTACTAATCTCACTGTAACCCCCTCCAGGTCTCTGTTCTCCTACTAATCTCACTGTAACCCCCTTCAGGTCTCTGTTCTCCTACTAATCTCACTGTAACCCCCCTTCAGGTCTCTGTTCTCCTACTAATCTCACTGTAACCCCCTCCAGGTCTCTGTTCTCCTACTAATCTCACTGTAACCCCCTCCAGGTCTCTGTTCTCCTACTAATCTCACTACAACACCCCTTCAGGTCTCTGTTCTCCTACTAATCTCACTGTAACCCCCTCCAGGTCTCTGTTCTCCTACTAATCTCACTGTAACCCCCTCCAGGTCTCTGTTCTCCTACTAATTTCACTGTAAGCCCCCTCCAGGTCTCTGTTCTCCTACTAATCTCACTGTAAACCCCCTCAAATCAAATCAAATCAAATGTATTTATATAGCCCTTCGTACATCAGCTGATATCTCAAAGTGCTATACAGAAACCCAGCCTAAAACCCCAAACAGCAAGCAATGCAGGTGTAGAAGCACGGTGGCTAGGAAAAACTCCCTAGAAAGGCCAAAATCTAGGAAGAAACCTAGAGAGGAACCAGGCTATGTGGGGAGGCCAGTCCTCTTCTGGCTGTGCCGGGTGGAGATTATAACAGAACATGGCCAAGATGTTCAAATGTTCATAAATGACCAGCATGGTCCAATAATAATAAGGCAGAACAGTTGAAACTGGAGCAGCAGCACGGCCAGGTGGACTGGGGACAGCAAGGAGTCATCCTGTCAGGTAGTCCTGAGGCATGGTCCTAGGGCTCAGGTCCTCCGAGAGAGAGAAAGAGAAAGAGAGAATTAGAGAGAGCACACTTAAATTCACACAGGACACCGAATGGGACAGGAGAAGTACTCCAGATATAACAAACTGACCCTAGCCCCCCGACACATAAACTACTGCAGCATAAATACTGGAGGCTGAGACAGGACCCTCCAGGTCTCTGTTCTCCTACTAATCTCACTGTAACCCCCTCCAGGTCTCTGTTCTCCTACTAATCTCACTGTAACCCCCCTCCAGGTCTCTGTTCTCCTACCAATCTCACTGTAACCCCCTCCAGGTCTCTGTTCTCCTACTAATCTCACTGTAACCCCCCTCCAGGTCTCTGTTCTCCTACTAATCTCACTGTAACCCCCCTCCAGGTCTCTGTTCTCCTACTAATCTCACTGTAACCCCCTCCAGGTCTCTGTTCTCCTACTAATCTCACTGTAACCCCCTTCAGGTCTCTGTTCTCCTACTAATCTCACTGTAACCCCCCTCCAGGTCTCTGTTCTCCTACTAATCTCACTGTAACCCCCTCCAGGTCTCTGTTCTCCTACTAATCTCACTGTAACCCCCTTCAGGTCTCTGTTCTCCTACTAATCTCACTGTAACCCCCCTCCAGGTCTCTGTTCTCCTACTAATCTCACTGTAACCCCCTCCAGGTCTCTGTTCTCCTACTAATCTCACTGTAACCCCCTTCAGGTCTCTGTTCTCCTACTAATCTCACTGTAACCCCCCTTCAGGTCTCTGTTCTCCTACTAATCTCACTGTAACCCCCTCCAGGTCTCTGTTCTCCTACTAATCTCACTGTAACCCCCTCCAGGTCTCTGTTCTCCTACTAATCTCACTACAACACCCCTTCAGGTCTCTGTTCTCCTACTAATCTCACTGTAACCCCCCTCCAGGTCTCTGTTCTCCTACTAATCTCACTGTAACCCCCTCCAGGTCTCTGTTCTCCTACTAACCTCACTGTAACCCCCCTCCAGGTCTCTGTTCTCCTACCAATCTCACTACAACACCCCTTCAGGTCTCTGTTCTCCTACTAATCTCACTGTAACCCCCTCCAGGTCTCTGTTCTCCTACTAATCTCACTGTAACCCCCCTCCAGGTCTCTGTTCTCCTACTAATCTCACTGTAACCCCAGTGGTGCACACACGGCTACACACGCGACAGGGGTCTCGTCTATTCACCTTGTCTCCCGTGTAAGCTGGCCGTAGAGAGGATACTAATATTGTCAGCGACACACCAAGTCATCGTTTCCCCCCCCATGCCGCGTGTTCCCCCCCGCCGCTGCTCAGTGGACCCGATCGGTGGACCCTGAGTTTCACAGCAGCGCAGGTCCTAGAACAGATCTTCTCCGGCGTCGACCAAGAAGACTACTCCAAAGCCGAGGAGGAAGAGGTTTCGGGAAGACGAAGACGCGGAGGAATGCAACCCCGAGCGTGAGAATGACCTGGCGTCTTCGCGTTCTTCAGAGGAAGACCCGGAGGAAGCCCCAGAGGACGACCGCAAGGACGAACGCGAGGAGGAACGCAACGACGAGACGGCCTCGGCTCGAGCCCAAAGGGAGACGACGCCGCTGATGTTGGAAAAACGGCAAAATCAAATGGTCCCCTGTGGCCTGCGGCCGCCGCGGCCGGAGGGCCAGTGCGATCTGCCACGCCGGTCCGGACGAGACTCCAGGCCCCACGGCCTACGACCTGTCGCGCGCCCGCCACATCGCGTCCACCTTCCAGCTGTTTGTCACACTGGAGATAGAAAGGATAATTGTGGACATGACGAATCTGCACGGGGCGAGAAAATACGGCAACGACGGATGGCGAGCCATGGACGCCACCAACGTGTGTGCCTACGTAGGGCTGCTGATCCCTGCGGACGTCTACAGGTCCCGAGGCGAGGCCGCGGCCAGCCTGTGGGACGTGGAGAGCGGCAGGACCGTGTTCCGTGCTACCATGCCATGCCGGTCTTTCACAGGTACTCGGGGCTGCTGCGATTCGACTACCGCCTGTCGAGACCCGCGAGGCTCGCCACGGACAAACTCGTAGCCATACGAGAGGTCTTGGACCTGTGGCAGGAGCAGCTGCCGGCCCTCTACAACCCAGGGCCCGAGGTGACGGTGGAAGAGCAACTGGTCCCGGTCAGAGGTACTGTGCGTGTGTGCGTGTGTGTGTGCGTGCGTGCGTGCGTGCGTGTGTGTGTGTGTGAGTGTGTGAGTGAGCGTGTGAGTGTGTGTGTGTGTGTGTGCCTGCGTGCTTGCGTGCCTGTGCGTGCGTTTGCGTGGACAAAATAACCAGAGTTTCTCCCCTCCAGAACAAACCAACACTCGACTTCTCTGACTTCTTCTTTCTTTTCTTTCCAAAACACTTGAGCGTGCTGTCTCAAAACAACTCTCTCTCTAACAATCTTTTTGACTCTAACCAGTCAGGCTTCAAGACAGGTCACTCAACCGAGACTGCTCTTCTTGTGTCACGGAGGCTCTCTGCACTGCAAAAGCTGACTCTCTCTCCTCTGTTCTCACCTAAATTTATCCTCTGCCTTCGACACCGTGAACATCAAATCAAATCAAATGTATTTATATAGCCCTTTGTACATCAGCTGATATCTCAAAGTGCTGTACAGAAACCCAGCCTAAAACCCCAAACAGCAAGCAATGCAGGTGTAGAAGCACGGTGGCTAGGAAAAACTCCCTAGAAAGGCCAAAACCTAGAAAGAAACCTAGAGACGAACCGGGCTATGTGGGGTGGCCAGTCCTCTTCTGACTGTCCCGGTTGGAGATTATAACAGAACATGGCCAAGATGTTCAAATGTTCATAAATGACCAGCATGGTCAAATAATAATAATCACAGGCAGAACAGTTGAAACTGGAGTAGCAGCATGGCCAGGTGGACTGGGGACAGCAAGGAGTCATCATGTCAGGTAGTCCTGAGGCCCGGTCCTAGGGCTCAGGTCCTCCGAGAGAGAGAAAGAAAGAAAGAGAGAAAGAGAGAATTCCGCACACTCCACTGGCTTCCAGTTGAAGCTCGCATCCACTACAAGACCATGGTGCTTCCCTACGGAACACCAAGAGGAACTGTCCCTCCCTACCTTCAGTGTATCTACAGAACACCAAGAGGAACTGTCCCTCCCTACCTTCAGGTTATCTACAGAACACCAAGAGGAACTGTCCCTCCCTACCTTCAGGTTATC
This sequence comes from Oncorhynchus mykiss, assembly GCF_057628025.1. Classification (NCBI taxonomy): domain Eukaryota; kingdom Metazoa; phylum Chordata; class Actinopteri; order Salmoniformes; family Salmonidae; genus Oncorhynchus; species Oncorhynchus mykiss. The sequence continues at coordinate 51,792,788 of NC_143048.1, read as the reverse complement.
TACAGCACACCAAGAGGAACTGTCCCTCCCTACCTTCAGGTTATCTACAGAACACCAAGAGGAACTGTCCCTCCCTACCTTCAGGTTATCTACAGCACACCAAGAGGAACTGTCCCTCCCTACCTTCAGGTTATCTACAGCACACCAAGAGGAACTGTCCCTCCCTACCTTCAGGTTATCTACAGAACACCAAGAGGAACTGTCCCTCCCTACCTTCAGGTTATCTACAGCACACCAAGAGGAACTGTCCCTCCCTACCTTGAGGTTATCTACAGAACACCAAGAGGAACTGTTCCTCCCTACCTTCAGGTTATCTACAGAACACCAAGAGGAACTGTCCTTCCCTACCTTCAGGTTATCTACAGAACACCAAGAGGAACTGTCCCTCCCTACCTTCAGGTTATCTCCAGCACACAAAGAGGAACTGCCCCTCCCTACCTTCAGGTTATCTACAGAACACCAAGAGGAACTGTCCCTCCCTACCTTCAGGCTCCAACCCTACACACCAACTCGAGCACTCCGTTCTGCCACCCCTGGTCTCTTGGCCCATCCTCTGAAAACATCTCTACCTCTTTAAAGAGTATCTTAATAAATAATACCACAGCACTTCACTTTTTTAGCTCTTACTAGCTCTGACCTTGCTTATAGCTACTTTATTAAGGAAAACATTTACTTACTATGACTGTGATGTAGTGATTTCAGAAAGTCTTCAGATCCCTTCACTTTTTCCACATTTTGTTACGTAACAGCCTTATTCTAAAATTTATGAAATTGTTTTTTGCCCTCTTTAATCTACACACAGTACCCCATAATGACAAAACAAAAGCAAGTTTTTAGAATTTCTTGAAAATGTATAACATAAATAGCCTTGGGTCTTCTTGGGTATGACACAACAAGATTAGCACACCTGTATTTGGGGAGTTTCTCCCATTCTCCTCTGCAGATCCTCTAAAGGTTGTCAGGTTGGATGAAGAGCGTCGCTGCACAGCTACTTTCAGGTCTCTCCAGAGATATTTGATCGGGTTCAAGTCACTCAAGCACATTCAGAGACACTCCTATTTTCTAGTCCTGGCTGTGGGAAGGTAAACCTTGACCCCAGTCTGAGGTCCTGAGCGCTCTGGAGCAGGTTTTCATCAAGGATCTCTCTGAACTTTGCTACGTTCATCTTTTCCTCAATCCTGACTAGTCTCCCAGTCCCTGCTGCCGATAAACATCCTCACAGCATAATGCTGCCAGCACCATACTTTCTACTTGGCAATCAGGACAAAGAGTTAAATGTTGGTTTCATCAGACTTGAGAATCTTGTTTCTCATGGTCTGAAAGTCCTTTAGTTGCATTTTGGCTTCCGCCTGGCCGATCTAGCATAAAGACCAGATTGGTGGAGTGCTGCAGAGATGGTTGTCCTTCTGGAAGGTTCTCCCATCTCCACAGAGTAACTCTAGAGCTCTGTCAGAATGACCATCAGGTTCTTCGTCACCTCCCTGACCAAGGCCCTTCACTCCCGATTGCTCAGTTTGGCCGGCCGGCCAGCTCTAGGAAGAGTCTTGGTGGTTCCAAACTTATTCCATTTAAGAATGATGGAGGCCACTGTGTTCTTTGGGACCTTCAATGCTGCAGACATTTTCTGGTACCCTTCCCCAGATCTGTGCCTCGACACAATCCTGTCTCGGAGCTCTACCGACAATTCCTTCAACCTCATGGCTTGGTTTTTGCTCTGACTTGTACTGTCGACTGTGGGACCTAATATAGACAGGTGTGTGCCTTTCCAAATCTTGTCCAATCAATTGAATTCACCACAGGTGGACTCCAATCAAGTTGAAGAAACATCTCAAGGATGATCAACGGAAACAGGATTCACCTGAGCTCAATGTCGAGTCTCATAGCAAAGGGTCTGAATACTTATGCAAATAAGTGTTTTTATTTTTAATGCATTTGCTAAAATGTCTAAAAACCTGTTCTCACTTGAAAACTTGAATATTTCTGCCCTTTGGTCTTCACATAAACAATATACATGATTAAATAGAGAAAACATTATTCCAATTTAAAGTTCTATTACACAATTTGCAGGTAGCCTATAAGAATACATACATAAGAATATGTTTTGTAGGAGCTCTCAGCCATAGCAACATAAAAACATACACAAGACAGTCAATTTATAATGCAATACACAAATAACACCCTAACAGGCTAAAAGCATGAATAAACATGTAAGAAAGAGCCTTGCTGGGTAAAAGCTAGGATTACATCTAGAATACTCTTACTTTACCATCCTGATCGTGTGACCTCACTGCTGGTGCTAATGGCCTCCTCCTATTGGCTGGCTTTCTGCATCAGCTACCTCAACCACTGTTACTGTTACTGGTCTGATGAGGCCAGGTGAACTCAACTAGCAGGCACATGGGGGATGAGAGGAGAGGAGAGGAGAGGAGAGGAGAGGAGAGGATGTAATTTTGCTCTGCAGAATCCTGTCGTGGGGTGGAATCAGCTTTTTAATCGTTGGGAAAGACCCATGTACTAGGAATCATTTGTGTCAGGAATTATTAAAGATATATCCGGAATTATAGGTTACTAATGTGGTATTCTAGGTTTCTGAATATATATGTGCTATTCTAGGTTACTGAAGACATATCAGGAATTATAGGTTACTAAATATAGATGTGGTATTCTATGTTTCTGAATATATATGTGCTATTCTATGTTTCTGAATATATATGTGGTATTCTAGGTTACTGAAGACATATCAGGAATTATAGGTTACTAAATATAGATGTGGTATTATATTTTGCGGTACTTCCAGTTATTCATTCTGTTGAGCCCTCTGCAAGAACTCGAAGGAGTGAAGATTGATTTGATTTGTTATATGGGCCTGCTGCTTTTAAACAGTTGTTGTTGATCAAACATTAAATATGATTTATAAATCATACCTTTAAAAAAAGTCAAAAACAGAAAAACAAGAAGTTATTATTTAATATTGGGTCACTGGAAAACTAAATGTGTTTGACTTGGCTACTTTCACGCGTCGCTGGTCTCCAAACATTTGTTCCTCACTTGAAAAAGACACAGCAATTTCAAGCTCCATTTAACTGCACTGACTTAAAATGTCTGCCATGTTCTTGTGAGTGAGGGCTGTTTAAAGAGGGCTGATGGAACCTGAGCATCTGTGCTTTCTGAGGTGTATTTCTTTCCCTCTGATTGAGACGTCAAAGGTGAAGGACCCAGACTAATGGATACAGCTGGTATGGACACACAACCCCCCCCACACACACACACACACAACCCCCCCCCCCCCCCCCCCCCCCACACACACACACACACACACACACACACACACACAGCCAGGCACTCACTCACACACACAGCCATACACACACACAGGAAGTGGGGGTAATTTCAATATGAAAAGTTAGTGGACAGAAAATACAAAATATTAAACCCAATCAACATGTTTCACAGTACAGTACTACCCCACTCTTCTCCAGTTATGTATTAACAACATGTTTCACAGTACTACCCCACTCTTCACTAGTTATGAAACCAAAACATGTTTCACAGTACAGTACTACCCCACTCTTCTCTAGTTATGTAATAACAACATGTTTCACAGTACTACCCCACTCTTCTCTATTGAATTGGTGTATCATTCTACTCAGTGACACCCACGGATCACAACTGTGAACAGTTTGCATGTAGGTCTTATTTGAGGACTCTGAAACCTCTGTGAAATGAGCCTCATTAAGCTTACCAGTCGACCTATGTGTATTGGACATTCATATTGCCGACTGGGGGAGTTGATTTCCAATGATAAAAGACCTGCAATAAGAGCTACGACGCTGATATCTAAATTCTTCACATTTGTGTTGTGTGGGTGTCACTGAATACACTTATTGGCATCACTTTAAATGAGTGACTTTTATTTTGAAGGTGAATCGCAAATTCCACTATTGTGGTTCGCTTCACATAGGAGGTTAGTGGGCTCATTTATTGAAATTTTCTATAAAAAATAATGTTTACATACGTTTTTGATATTCTATTGATGATGCTAACCGAGTGTTAAGCCGAGTGTTGCCAGGAAAGCCATTGTTGGTTGAATCTTCCATACGCAACTCACAAGGATCGACGGCCATCTTCATCGGCTAACGTCACCTTGCTAAATACGTCAGGGTCAACTATAATTAATTGTTATTTTTTGTAGATAGCAAGGTGCTGGAAAAATTGTTGGATAACGCACAGGCCTCATGTCTGGGCCTCAGTATTGATGCAAACCAATGCAAACCAAAATATCAATGTGTGGATTGCTTTGGCTGGAATGGGACCATCAAGTAGCTGTCAGCTGTCAAATGCAGGCTGTAAATAGTTAGCTAGTATCTCCAATCTAGCTAATGTATCTTATTTTCTGGCTATGATGATTGATTGTATTGTAATGAACAGCCACAGTTTGTTAACTAGTTTGTTAACTGGCATAAACCATCCAGGACGATAATTTCCCATTAAATACTCACCTTGTTGTTATCTGGATGAAAAGAGTGCACACCAGCATCAACCCGACTCACCCAGCATTCAACACTCACACCAGCATCAACCCGACTCACCCAGCATTCAGCACTCACACCAGCATCAACCCGACTCACCCAGCATTCAGCACTCACACCAGCATCAACCCGACTCACCCAGCATTCAGCACTCAGGCCGGCATCAACCCGAGTCACACAGCATTCAGCACTCACACCAGCATCAACCCGACTCACACAGCATTCAGCACTCACACCAACATCAACCCGACTCACCCAGCATTCAGCACTCACACCAGCATCAACCCGACTCACCCAGCATTCAGCACTCACACCAGCATCAACCCGACTCACCCAGCATTCAGCACTCAGGCCAGCATCAACCCGACTCACACAGCATTCAGCACTCACACCAGCATCAACCCGACTCACCAAGCATTCAGCGCTCACACCAGCATCAACCCGACTCACCCAGCATTCAGCACTCACACCAGCATCAACCCGACTCACCCAGCATTCAGCACTCACACCAGCATCAACCCGACTCACCCAGCATTCAGCACTCAGGCCGGCATCAACCCGAGTCACACAGCATTCAGCACTCACACCAGCATCAACCCGACTCACACAGCATTCAGCACTCACACCAACATCAACCCGACTCACCCAGCATTCAGCACTCACACCAGCATCAACCCGACACAGACAGGCTCTTCTCCAAACTGACTCACCCAGCGTTCCCCAGATTCATCACATACAGCAACTAATTTCTATAACTCTGTGTGATAGGATGAAATACATAAACATGTGTACACACATTACAGTATGCTATAAGAAACAAAATAAATGTGTACAATCCTTTCATTCAGGTGTTGTGAGTTGGCCCCATACTAACAGAGTATGTTCTTCACATTATAAACTGTGGTGTTTTAATCTATCTGTGAAAATCTGAAGAAACGAACAGTAAGGTACTAAAGAAACTATGGTGAAATACGGAATAAATGAATGGTAATTAACACCGTAACCGAGGAAGAGAGCACTGCTTGATATGGTCAAATAAGGACAGAATGAAATGGTAAATTGCGTGGTAACAAGGGGACAGAGCCTTGCTTTACAGTGTCAAGGCATCATAGGGCCAGAAAAATTATGGTGATGCTACACATAACATGTATTTAAGTGCTGAACTGACTGAGTAATGACAGGAACGTAATCGGAAACTAGACAGAAACTTCCCAGCTACAAGCAACAACCTAAAAGGTTGGTTTTATGTCGCATAACTGATATGAGTTTCTCAAACGTTTATCTTAAATGAACACTATTTCTATGAAAGTTCAAAGTACATTGTTAATAAGTATCATTCATCAAAATATATAGTCCATTCAGAAAATATTCAGACTCCTTGACTTTTTTTGTTACGTTACAGCCTTATTCAAAAATGGATTAAATAAAAATAAAAATCCTCATCTATCTACACAAAATACCTCATAATGAAAAAGAGAATTTTGTATGTAAATTGCATAGTAAAATTCACAGTATTCAGACCCAGAACCTCGAAATTGAACTCAGGTGCGTCCATTGATCATACTTTAGATGTTTTTACAACTTGATTGGAGTCCACCTGTGGTAAATTCAATTCATTGGACATGATTTGGAAAGGCACACACCTGTCTATATAAGGATTGTCTTGTGTGTGCTATGAAAGGGACACATGTGCAGGCTTCCATACGTTTACAGAACCTTTCAGAATTCTAAAGAGCTGTAGATGCCACGTCCACCTACCTCAACGGTTCTTGATCTGGCAAGAGTTCTCCAAGGAACCTTAAGAGCTGAGGAAGAACCATTTAAGAACATTCATTATTTCAGTGTATGCATAATATATAGTTCATAGTACATCCACATCCAAGGCACCATTGCTTGGAGTATTGAAGGGTATTTCAGGGTAGTGCTGTCTTGGAGTATAGAAGGGTATTTCAGGGTAGTGCTGTCTTGGAGTATTGAAGGGTATTTCAGGGTAGTGCTGTCTTGGAGTATAGAAGGGTATTTTGAGGGTAGTGCTGTCTTGGAGTATTGAAGGGCATTTCAGGGTAGTGCTGTCTTGGAGTATTGAAGGGTATTTCAGGGTAGTGCTGTCTTGGAGTATTGAAGGGTATTTCAGGGTAGTGCTGTCTTGGAGTATAGAAGGGTATTTTGAGGGTAGTGCTGTCTTGGAGTATTGAAGGGCATTTCAGGGTAGTGCTGTCTTGGAGTATTGAAGGGTATTTCAGGGTAGTGCTGTCTTGGAGTATTGAAGGGCATTTCAGGGTAGTGCTGTCTTGGAGTATTGAAGGGTATTTCAGGGTAGTGCTGTCTTGGAGTATTGAAGGGCATTTCAGGGTAGTGCTGTCTTGGAGTATTGAAGGGTATTTCAGGGTAGTGCTGTCTTGGAGTATAGAAGGGTATTTCAGGGTAGTGCTGTCTTGGATTATAGAAGGGTATTTCAGGATAGTGCTGTCTTGGAGTATTGAAGGGTATTTCAGGGTAGTGCTGTCTTGGATTATAGAAGGGTATTTCAGGGTAGTGCTGTCTTGGATTATAGAAGGGTATTTCAGGGTAGTGCTGTCTTGGAGTATTGAAGGGTATTTCAGGATAGTGCTGTCTTGGATTATAGAAGTGTATTTCAGGGTAGTGCTGTCTTGGATTATAGAAGGGTATTTCAGGGTAGTGCTGTCTTGGATTATAGAAGGGTATTTCAGGGTAGTGCTGTCTTGGATTATAGAAGGGTATTTCAGGGTAGTGCTGTCTTGGAGTATTGAAGGGTATTTCAGGATAGTGCTGTCTTGGATTATAGAAGTGTATTTCAGGGTAGTGCTGTCTTGGATTATAGAAGGGTATTTCAGGGTAGTGCTGTCTTGGATTATAGAAGGGTATTTCAGGGTAGTGCTGTCTTGGATTATAGAAGGGTATTTCAGGGTAGTGCTGTCTTGGAGTATTGAAGGGTATTTCAGGATAGTGCTGTCTTGGATTATAGAAGTGTATTTCAGGGTAGTGCTGTCTTGGATTATAGAAGGGTATTTCAGGGTAGTGCTGTCTTGGATTATAGAAGGGTATTTCAGGGTAGTGCTGTCTTGGATTATAGAAGTGTATTTCAGGGTAGTGCTGTCTTGGAGTATTGAAGGGTATTTCAGGGTAGTGCTGTCTTGGATTATAGAAGGGTATTTCAGGGTAGTGCTGTCTTGGATTATAGAAGGGTATTTCAGGGTAGTGCTGTCTTGGATTATAGAAGGGTATTTCAGGGTAGTGCTGTCTTGGAGTATTGAAGGGTATTTCAGGGTAGTGCTGTCTTGGATTATAGAAGGGTATTTCAGGGTAGTGCTGTCTTGGAGTATTGAAGGGTATTTCAGGGTAGTGCTGTCTTGGATTATAGAAGGGTATTTCAGGGTAGTGCTGTCTTGGAGTATTGAAGGGTATTTCAGGGTAGTGCTGTCTTGGAGTATTGAAGGGTATTTCAGGGTAGTGCTGGCTTGGAGTATTGAAGGGTATTTCAGGATAGTGCTGTCTTGGATTATAGAAGGGTATTTCAGGGTAGTGCTGTCTTGGAGTATTGAAGGGTATTTCAGGGTAGTGCTGTCTTGGATTATAGAAGGGTATTTCAGGGTAGTGCTGTCTTGGATTATAGAAGGGTATTTCAGGGTAGTGCTGTCTTGGATTATAGAAGGGTATTTCAGGGTAGTGCTGTCTTGGAGTATTGAAGGGTATTTCAGGGTAGTGCTGTCTTGGAGTATTGAAGGGTATTTCAGGGTAGTGCTGTCTTGGATTATAGAAGGGTATTTCAGGGTAGTGCTGTCTTGGATTATAGAAGGGTATTTCAGGGTAGTGCTGTCTTGGAGTATTGAAGGGTATTTCAGGGTAGTGCTGTCTTGGATTATAGAAGGGTATTTCAGGGTAGTGCTGTCTTGGATTATAGAAGGGTATTTCAGGGTAGTGCTGTCTTGGAGTATTGAAGGGTATTTCAGGGTAGTGCTGTCTTGGATTATAGAAGGGTATTTCAGGGTAGTGCTGTCTTGGATTATAGAAGGGTATTTCAGGGTAGTGCTGTCTTGGAGTATTGAAGGGTATTTCAGGGTAGTGCTGTCTTGGAGTATTGAAGGGTATTTCAGGGTAGTGCTGTCTTGGATTATAGAAGTGTATTTCAGGGTAGTGCTGTCTTGGATTATAGAAGGGTATTTCAGGGTAGTGCTGTCTTGGATTATAGAAGGGTATTTCAGGGTAGTGCTGTCTTGGATTATAGAAGGGTATTTCAGGGTAGTGCTGTCTTGGATTATAGAAGGGTATTTCAGGGTAGTGCTGTCTTGGAGTATTGAAGGGTATTTCAGGGTAGTGCTGTCTTGGATTATAGAAGGGTATTTCAGGGTAGTGCTGTCTTGGAGTATTGAAGGGTATTTCAGGGTAGTGCTGTCTTGGATTATAGAAGGGTATTTCAGGGTAGTGCTGTCTTGGATTATAGAAGGGTATTTCAGGGTAGTGCTGTCTTGGATTATAGAAGGGTATTTCAGGATAGTGCTGTCTTGGATTATAGAAGGGTATTTCAGGGTAGTGCTGTCTTGGATTATAGAAGGGTATTTCAGGGTAGTGCTGTCTTGGAGTATTGAAGGGTATTTCAGGGTAGTGCTGTCTTGGATTATAGAAGGGTATTTCAGGGTAGTGCTGTCTTGGATTATAGAAGGGTATTTCAGGGTAGTGCTGTCTTGGATTATAGAAGGGTATTTCAGGATAGTGCTGTCTTGGATTATAGAAGGGTATTTCAGGGTAGTGCTGTCTTGGAGTATTGAAGGGTATTTCAGGGTAGTGCTGTCTTGGATTATAGAAGGGTATTTCAGGGTAGTGCTGTCTTGGATTATAGAAGGGTATTTCAGGGTAGTGCTGTCTTGGAGTATTGAAGGGTATTTCAGGATAGTGCTGTCTTGGATTATAGAAGGGTATTTCAGGGTAGTGCTGTCTTGGATTATAGAAGTGTATTTCAGGGTAGTGCTGTCTTGGAGTATTGAAGGGTATTTCAGGGTAGTGCTGTCTTGGAGTATTGAAGGGTATTTCAGGGTAGTGCTGTCTTGGAGTATTGAAGGGTATTTCAGGGTAGTGCTGTCTTGGATTATAGAAGGGTATTTCAGGGTAGTGCTGTCTTGGAGTATAGAAGGGTATTTCAGGATAGTGCTGTCTTGGAGTATTGAAGGGTATTTCAGGATAGTGCTGTCTTGGATTATAGAAGGGTATTTCAGGGTAGTGCTGTCTTGGAGTATTGAAGGGTATTTCAGGGTAGTGCTGTCTTGGATTATAGAAGGGTATTTCAGGGTAGTGCTGTCTTGGAGTATAGAAGGGTATTTCAGGATAGTGCTGTCTTGGAGTATTGAAGGGTATTTCAGGGTAGTGCTGTCTTGGAGTATTGAAGGGTATTTCAGGGTAGTGCTGTCTTGGATTATAGAAGGGTATTTCAGGGTAGTGCTGTCTTGGAGTATAGAAGGGTATTTCAGGATAGTGCTGTCTTGGAGTATTGAAGGGTATTTCAGGGTAGTGCTGTCTTGGATTATAGAAGGGTATTTCAGGATAGTGCTGTCTTGGAGTATTGAAGGGTATTTCAGGATAGTGCTGTCTTGGATTATAGAAGGGTATTTCAGGGTAGTGCTGTCTTGGAGTATTGAAGGGTATTTCAGGGTAGTGCTGTCTTGGATTATAGAAGGGTATTTCAGGGTAGTGCTGTCTTGGAGTATAGAAGGGTATTTTGAGGGTAGTGCTGTCTTGGATTATAGAAGGGTATTTCAGGGTAGTGCTGTCTTGGATTATAGAAGGGTATTTCAGGGTAGTGCTGTCTTGGATTATAGAAGGGTATTTCAGGGTAGTGCTGTCTTGGAGTATTGAAGGGTATTTCAGGGTAGTGCTGTCTTGGATTATAGAAGGGTATTTCAGGGTAGTGCTGTCTTGGAGTATTGAAGGGTATTTCAGGGTAGTGCTGTCTTGGATTATAGAAGGGTATTTCAGGGTAGTGCTGTCTTGGAGTATAGAAGGGTATTTCAGGGTAGTGCTGTCTTGGATTATAGAAGGGTATTTCAGGGTAGTGCTGTCTTGGATTATAGAAGGGTATTTCAGGGTAGTGCTGTCTTGGATTATAGAAGGGTATTTCAGGATAGTGCTGTCTTGGATTATAGAAGGGTATTTTGAGGGTAGTGCTGTCTTGGATTATAGAAGGGTATTTCAGGGTAGTGCTGTCTTGGATTATAGAAGGGTATTTCAGGGTAGTGCTGTCTTGGAGTATTGAAGGGTATTTCAGGGTAGTGCTGTCTTGGAGTATAGAAGGGTATTTTGAGGGTAGTGCTGTCTTGGAGTATTGAAGGGCATTTCAGGGTAGTGCTGTCTTGGAGTATTGAAGGGTATTTCAGGGTAGTGCTGTCTTGGAGTATTGAAGGGTATTTTGAGGGTAGTGCTGTCTTGGATTATAGAAGGGTATTTCAGGGTAGTGCTGTCTTGGAGTATTGAAGGGTATTTCAGGGTAGTGCTGTCTTGGAGTATTGAAGGGTATTTTGAGGGTAGTGCTGTCTTGGATTATAGAAGGGTATTTCAGGGTAGTGCTGTCTTGGATTATAGAAGGGTATTTCAGGGTAGTGCTGTCTTGGATTATAGAAGGGTATTTCAGGGTAGTGCTGTCTTGGATTATAGAAGGGTATTTCAGGATAGTGCTGTCTTGGAGTATTGAAGGGTATTTCAGGGTAGTGCTGTCTTGGATTATAGAAGGGTATTTCAGGGTAGTGCTGTCTTGGATTATAGAAGGGTATTTCAGGGTAGTGCTGTCTTGGAGTATTGAAGGGTATTTCAGGGTAGTGCTGTCTTGGATTATAGAAGGGTATTTCAGGGTAGTGCTGTCTTGGAGTATTGAAGGGTATTTCAGGGTAGTGCTGTCTTGGATTATAGAAGGGTATTTCAGGGTAGTGCTGTCTTGGATTATAGAAGGGTATTTCAGGGTAGTGCTGTCTTGGAGTATTGAAGGGTATTTCAGGGTAGTGCTGTCTTGGATTATAGAAGGGTATTTCAGGGTAGTGCTGTCTTGGATTATAGAAGGGTATTTCAGGGTAGTGCTGTCTTGGAGTATTGAAGGGTATTTCAGGGTAGTGCTGTCTTGGAGTATTGAAGGGTATTTCAGGGTAGTGCTGTCTTGGAGTATTGAAGGGTATTTCAGGGTAGTGCTGTCTTGGAGTATTGAAGGGTATTTCAGGGTAGTGCTGTCTTGGATTATAGAAGTGTATTTCAGGGTAGTGCTGTCTTGGATTATAGAAGGGTATTTCAGGGTAGTGCTGTCTTGGATTATAGAAGGGTATTTCAGGGTAGTGCTGTCTTGGATTATAGAAGGGTATTTCAGGGTAGTGCTGTCTTGGATTATAGAAGGGTATTTCAGGGTAGTGCTGTCTTGGATTATAGAAGGGTATTTCAGGGTAGTGCTGTCTTGGAGTATTGAAGGGTATTTCAGGGTAGTGCTGTCTTGGATTATAGAAGGGTATTTCAGGGTAGTGCTGTCTTGGATTATAGAAGGGTATTTCAGGGTAGTGCTGTCTTGGAGTATTGAAGGGTATTTCAGGGTAGTGCTGTCTTGGATTATAGAAGGGTATTTCAGGGTAGTGCTGTCTTGGAGTATTGAAGGGTATTTCAGGGTAGTGCTGTCTTGGATTATAGAAGGGTATTTCAGGGTAGTGCTGTCTTGGATTATAGAAGGGTATTTCAGGGTAGTGCTGTCTTGGATTATAGAAGGGTATTTCAGGGTAGTGCTGTCTTGGATTATAGAAGGGTATTTCAGGGTAGTGCTGTCTTGGATTATAGAAGGGTATTTCAGGGTAGTGCTGTCTTGGATTATAGAAGGGTATTTCAGGATAGTGCTGTCTTGGATTATAGAAGGGTATTTCAGGGTAGTGCTGTCTTGGATTATAGAAGGGTATTTCAGGGTAGTGCTGTCTTGGAGTATTGAAGGGTATTTCAGGATAGTGCTGTCTTGGATTATAGAAGGGTATTTCAGGGTAGTGCTGTCTTGGATTATAGAAGTGTATTTCAGGGTAGTGCTGTCTTGGAGTATTGAAGGGTATTTCAGGGTAGTGCTGTCTTGGATTATAGAAGGGTATTTCAGGGTAGTGCTGTCTTGGAGTATTGAAGGGTATTTCAGGGTAGTGCTGTCTTGGAGTATTGAAGGGTATTTCAGGATAGTGCTGTCTTGGATTATAGAAGGGTATTTCAGGGTAGTGCTGTCTTGGATTATAGAAGGGTATTTCAGGGTAGTGCTGTCTTGGATTATAGAAGTGTATTTCAGGATTTTGCTGTCTTGGATTATAGAAGTGTATTTCAGGGTAGTGCTGTCTTGGATTATAGAAGGGTATTTCAGGGTAGTGCTGTCTTGGATTATAGAAGGGTATTTCAGGGTAGTGCTGTCTTGGATTATAGAAGGGTATTTCAGGGTAGTGCTGTCTTGGATTATAGAAGGGTATTTCAGGGTAGTGCTGTCTTGGATTATAGAAGGGTATTTCAGGATAGTGCTGTCTTGGATTATAGAAGGGTATTTCAGGATAGTGCTGTCTTGGAGTATTGAAGGGTATTTCAGGGTAGTGCTGTCTTGGATTATAGAAGGGTATTTCAGGGTAGTGCTGTCTTGGATTATAGAAGGGTATTTCAGGGTAGTGCTGTCTTGGAGTATTGAAGGGTATTTCAGGGTAGTGCTGTCTTGGATTATAGAAGGGTATTTCAGGGTAGTGCTGTCTTGGAGTATTGAAGGGTATTTCAGGGTAGTGCTGTCTTGGATTATAGAAGGGTATTTTGAGGGTAGTGCTGTCTTGGATTATAGAAGGGTATTTCAGGGTAGTGCTGTCTTGGATTATTGAAGGGTATTTCAGGGTAGTGCTGTCTTGGATTATAGAAGGGTATTTCAGGGTAGTGCTGTCTTGGAGTATTGAAGGGTATTTCAGGGTAGTGCTGTCTTGGATTATAGAAGGGTATTTCAGGGTAGTGCTGTCTTGGAGTATAGAAGGGTATTTCAGGGTAGTGCTGTCTTGGATTATAGAAGGGTATTTCAGGGTAGTGCTGTCTTGGATTATAGAAGGGTATTTCAGGGTAGTGCTGTCTTGGATTATAGAAGGGTATTTCAGGATAGTGCTGTCTTGGATTATAGAAGGGTATTTTGAGGGTAGTGCTGTCTTGGATTATAGAAGGGTATTTCAGGATAGTGCTGTCTTGGATTATAGAAGGGTATTTCAGGGTAGTGCTGTCTTGGAGTATTGAAGGGTATTTCAGGGTAGTGCTGTCTTGGATTATAGAAGGGTATTTCAGGGTAGTGCTGTCTTGGATTATAGAAGGGTATTTCAGGATAGTGCTGTCTTGGATTATAGAAGGGTATTTCAGGGTAGTGCTGTCTTGGATTATAGAAGGGTATTTCAGGGTAGTGCTGTCTTGGAGTATTGAAGGGTATTTCAGGGTAGTGCTGTCTTGGATTATAGAAGGGTATTTCAGGGTAGTGCTGTCTTGGATTATAGAAGGGTATTTCAGGGTAGTGCTGTCTTGGAGTATTGAAGGGTATTTCAGGGTAGTGCTGTCTTGGATTATAGAAGGGTATTTCAGGGTAGTGCTGTCTTGGATTATAGAAGGGTATTTCAGGATAGTGCTGTCTTGGATTATAGAAGGGTATTTTGAGGGTAGTGCTGTCTTGGATTATAGAAGGGTATTTCAGGGTAGTGCTGTCTTGGATTATAGAAGGGTATTTCAGGGTAGTGCTGTCTTGGAGTATTGAAGGGTATTTCAGGGTAGTGCTGTCTTGGATTATAGAAGGGTATTTCAGGGTAGTGCTGTCTTGGATTATAGAAGGGTATTTCAGGGTAGTGCTGTCTTGGATTATAGAAGGGTATTTCAGGGTAGTGCTGTCTTGGATTATAGAAGGGTATTTCAGGGTAGTGCTGTCTTGGAGTATTGAAGGGTATTTCAGGGTAGTGCTGTCTTGGAGTATTGAAGGGTATTTCAGGGTAGTGCTGTCTTGGAGTATTGAAGGGTATTTCAGGGTAGTGCTGTCTTGGATTATAGAGGGGTATTTCAGGGTAGTGCTGTCTTGGAGTATTGAAGGGTATTTCAGGGTAGTGCTGTCTTGGAGTATTGAAGGGTATTTCAGGGTAGTGCTGTCTTGGATTATAGAAGGGTATTTCAGGGTAGTGCTGTCTTGGATTATAGAAGGGTATTTCAGGGTAGTGCTGTCTTGGATTATAGAAGGGTATTTCAGGGTAGTGCTGTCTTGGAGTATTGAAGGGTATTTCAGGGTAGTGCTGTCTTGGAGTATTGAAGGGTATTTCAGGGTAGTGCTGTCTTGGATTATAGAAGGGTATTTCAGGGTAGTGCTGTCTTGGATTATAGAAGGGTATTTCAGGGTAGTGCTGTCTTGGATTATAGAAGGGTATTTCAGGGTAGTGCTGTCTTGGATTATAGAAGGGTATTTCAGGGTAGTGCTGTCTTGGATTATAGAAGGGTATTTCAGGGTAGTGCTGTCTTGGAGTATTGAAGGGTATTTCAGGGTAGTGCTGTCTTGGATTATAGAAGGGTATTTTGAGGGTAGTGCTGTCTTGGATTATAGAAGGGTATTTCAGGGTAGTGCTGTCTTGGATTATTGAAGGGTATTTCAGGGTAGTGCTGTCTTGGATTATAGAAGGGTATTTCAGGGTAGTGCTGTCTTGGAGTATTGAAGGGTATTTCAGGGTAGTGCTGTCTTGGATTATAGAAGGGTATTTCAGGGTAGTGCTGTCTTGGATTATAGAAGGGTATTTCAGGGTAGTGCTGTCTTGGATTATAGAAGGGTATTTCAGGATAGTGCTGTCTTGGATTATAGAAGGGTATTTTGAGGGTAGTGCTGTCTTGGATTATAGAAGGGTATTTCAGGGTAGTGCTGTCTTGGATTATAGAAGGGTATTTCAGGGTAGTGCTGTCTTGGAGTATTGAAGGGTATTTCAGGGTAGTGCTGTCTTGGATTATAGAAGGGTATTTCAGGGTAGTGCTGTCTTGGATTATAGAAGGGTATTTCAGGGTAGTGCTGTCTTGGAGTATTGAAGGGTATTTCAGGGTAGTGCTGTCTTGGATTATAGAAGGGTATTTCAGGGTAGTGCTGTCTTGGATTATAGAAGGGTATTTCAGGATAGTGCTGTCTTGGATTATAGAAGGGTATTTTGAGGGTAGTGCTGTCTTGGATTATAGAAGGGTATTTCAGGGTAGTGCTGTCTTGGATTATAGAAGGGTATTTCAGGGTAGTGCTGTCTTGGAGTATTGAAGGGTATTTCAGGGTAGTGCTGTCTTGGATTATAGAAGGGTATTTCAGGGTAGTGCTGTCTTGGATTATAGAAGGGTATTTCAGGGTAGTGCTGTCTTGGATTATAGAAGGGTATTTCAGGGTAGTGCTGTCTTGGATTATAGAAGGGTATTTCAGGGTAGTGCTGTCTTGGAGTATTGAAGGGTATTTCAGGGTAGTGCTGTCTTGGAGTATTGAAGGGTATTTCAGGGTAGTGCTGTCTTGGAGTATTGAAGGGTATTTCAGGGTAGTGCTGTCTTGGAGTATTGAAGGGTATTTCAGGGTAGTGCTGTCTTGGATTATAGAAGGGTATTTCAGGGTAGTGCTGTCTTGGATTATAGAAGGGTATTTCAGGGTAGTGCTGTCTTGGATTATAGAAGGGTATTTCAGGGTAGTGCTGTCTTGGAGTATAGAAGGGTATTTCAGGGTAGTGCTGTCTTGGATTATAGAAGGGTATTTCAGGGTAGTGCTGTCTTGGATTATAGAAGGGTATTTCAGGGTAGTGCTGTCTTGGATTATAGAAGGGTATTTCAGGGTAGTGCTGTCTTGGAGTATTGAAGGGTATTTCAGGGTAGTGCTGTCTTGGATTATAGAAGGGTATTTCAGGGTAGTGCTGTCTTGGATTATAGAAGGGTATTTCAGGATAGTGCTGTCTTGGATTATAGAAGGGTATTTTGAGGGTAGTGCTGTCTTGGATTATAGAAGGGTATTTCAGGGTAGTGCTGTCTTGGATTATAGAAGGGTATTTCAGGGTAGTGCTGTCTTGGAGTATTGAAGGGTATTTCAGGGTAGTGCTGTCTTGGAGTATTGAAGGGTATTTCAGGGTAGTGCTGTCTTGGATTATAGAAGGGTATTTCAGGGTAGTGCTGTCTTGGATTATAGAAGGGTATTTCAGGGTAGTGCTGTCTTGGATTATAGAAGGGTATTTCAGGGTAGTGCTGTCTTGGATTATAGAAGGGTATTTCAGGGTAGTGCTGTCTTGGATTATAGAAGGGTATTTCAGGGTAGTGCTGTCTTGGATTATAGAAGGGTATTTCAGGGTAGTGCTGTCTTGGATTATAGAAGGGTATTTCAGGGTAGTGCTGTCTTGGAGTATTGAAGGGTATTTCAGGGTAGTGCTGTCTTGGAGTATTGAAGGGTATTTCAGGGTAGTGCTGTCTTGGAGTATTGAAGGGTATTTCAGGGTAGTGCTGTCTTGGAGTATTGAAGGGTATTTCAGGGTAGTGCTGTCTTGGATTATAGAAGGGTATTTCAGGGTAGTGCTGTCTTGGAGTATTGAAGGGTATTTCAGGGTAGTGCTGTCTTGGATTATAGAAGGGTATTTCAGGGTAGTGCTGTCTTGGAGTATTGAAGGGTATTTCAGGGTAGTGCTGTCTTGGATTATAGAAGGGTATTTCAGGGTAGTGCTGTCTTGGAGTATAGAAGGGTATTTCAGGGTAGTGCTGTCTTGGATTATAGAAGGGTATTTCAGGATAGTGCTGTCTTGGATTATAGAAGGGTATTTCAGGGTAGTGCTGTCTTGGATTATAGAAGGGTATTTCAGGGTAGTGCTGTCTTGGAGTATTGAAGGGTATTTCAGGGTAGTGCTGTCTTGGATTATAGAAGGGTATTTCAGGGTAGTGCTGTCTTGGAGTATTGAAGGGTATTTCAGGGTAGTGCTGTCTTGGATTATAGAAGTGTATTTCAGGGTAGTGCTGTCTTGGAGTATTGAAGGGTATTTCAGGGTAGTGCTGTCTTGGATTATAGAAGGGTATTTCAGGGTAGTGCTGTCTTGGAGTATTGAAGGGTATTTCAGGGTAGTGCTGTCTTGGAGTATTGAAGGGTATTTCAGGGTAGTGCTGTCTTGGATTATAGAAGGGTATTTCAGGGTAGTGCTGTCTTGGAGTATTGAAGGGTATTTCAGGGTAGTGCTGTCTTGGATTATAGAAGGGTATTTCAGGGTAGTGCTGTCTTGGATTATAGAGAGGGTATTTCAGGGTAGTGCTGTCTTGGATTATTGAAGGGTATTTCAGGGTAGTGCTGTCTTGGATTATTGAAGGGTATTTCAGGGTAGTGCTGTCTTGGATTATAGAAGGGTATTTCAGGGTAGTGCTGTCTTGGATTATAGAAGGGTATTTCAGGGTAGTGCTGTCTTGGATTATAGAAGGGTATTTCAGGGTAGTGCTGTCTTGGAGTATTGAAGGGTATTTCAGGGTAGTGCTGTCTTGGATTATAGAAGGGTATTTCAGGGTAGTGCTGTCTTGGATTATAGAAGGGTATTTCAGGGTAGTGCTGTCTTGGATTATAGAAGGGTATTTCAGGGTAGTGCTGTCTTGGATTATAGAAGGGTATTTCAGGGTAGTGCTGTCTTGGAGTATTGAAGGGTATTTCAGGGTAGTGCTGTCTTGGAGTATTGAAGGGTATTTCAGGGTAGTGCTGTCTTGGATTATAGAAGGGTATTTCAGGGTAGTGCTGTCTTGGATTATAGAAGGGTATTTCAGGGTAGTGCTGTCTTGGAGTATTGAAGGGTATTTCAGGGTAGTGCTGTCTTGGAGTATTGAAGGGTATTTCAGGGTAGTGCTGTCTTGGATTATAGAAGGGTATTTCAGGGTAGTGCTGTCTTGGATTATAGAGAGGGTATTTCAGGGTAGTGCTGTCTTGGATTATAGAAGGGTATTTCAGGGTAGTGCTGTCTTGGATTATAGAAGGGTATTTCAGGGTAGTGCTGTCTTGGATTATAGAAGGGTATTTCAGGGTAGTGCTGTCTTGGATTATAGAAGGGTATTTCAGGGTAGTGCTGTCTTGGAGTATTGAAGGGTATTTCAGGGTAGTGCTGTCTTGGATTATAGAAGGGTATTTCAGGGTAGTGCTGTCTTGGATTATAGAAGGGTATTTCAGGGTAGTGCTGTCTTGGATTATAGAAGGGTATTTCAGGGTAGTGCTGTCTTGGATTATAGAAGGGTATTTCAGGGTAGTGCTGTCTTGGAGTATTGAAGGGTATTTCAGGGTAGTGCTGTCTTGGATTATAGAAGGGTATTTCAGGGTAGTGCTGTCTTGGAGTATTGAAGGGTATTTTGAGGGTAGTGCTGTCTTGGATTATAGAAGGGTATTTCAGGGTTTTGCTGTCTTGGATTATAGAAGGGTATTTCAGGATAGTGCTGTCTTGGAGTATTGAAGTGTATTTCAGGGTAGTGCTGTCTTGGATTATAGAAGTGTATTTCAGGGTTTTGCTGTCTTGGATTATAGAAGGGTATTTCAGGGTAGTGCTGTCTTGGATTATAGAAGGGTATTTCAGGGTAGTGCTGTCTTGGATTATAGAAGGGTATTTCAGGGTAGTGCTGTCTTGGAGTATAGAAGGGTATTTCAGGGTAGTGATGTCTTGGATTATAGAAGGGTATTTTGAGGGTAGTGCTGTCTTGGATTATAGAAGGGTATTTCAGGGTAGTGCTGTCTTGGATTATAGAAGGGTATTTCAGGGTAGTGCTGTCTTGGAGTATTGAAGGGTATTTCAGGGTAGTGCTGTCTTGGAGTATTGAAGGGTATTTTGAGGGTAGTGCTGTCTTGGATTATAGAAGGGTATTTCAGGGTAGTGCTGTCTTGGATTATAGAAGGGTATTTCAGGGTAGTGCTGTCTTGGATTATAGAAGGGTATTTCAGGGTAGTGCTGTCTTGGAATATAGAAGGGTATTTCAGGGTAGTGCTGTCTTGGAGTATTGAAGGGTATTTCAGGGTAGTGCTGTCTTGGATTATAGAAGGGTATTTCAGGGTAGTGCTGTCTTGGAGTATAGAAGGGTATTTCAGGGTAGTGCTGTCTTGGATTATAGAAGGGTATTTCAGGGTAGTGCTGTCTTGGAGTATAGAGAGGGTATTTCAGGGTAGTGCTGTCTTGGATTATAGAAGGGTATTTCAGGGTAGTGCTGTCTTGGAGTATTGAAGGGTATTTCAGGGTAGTGCTGTCTTGGATTATAGAAGGGTATTTCAGGGTAGTGCTGTCTTGGAGTATAGAAGGGTATTTCAGGGTAGTGCTGTCTTGGATTATAGAAGGGTATTTCAGGGTAGTGCTGTCTTGGATTATAGAAGGGTATTTCAGGGTAGTGCTGTCTTGGATTATAGAAGGGTATTTCAGGGTAGTGCTGTCTTGGAGTATTGAAGGGTATTTCAGGGTAGTGCTGTCTTGGATTATAGAAGGGTATTTCAGGGTAGTGCTGTCTTGGATTATAGAAGGGTATTTCAGGGTAGTGCTGTCTTGGAGTATTGAAGGGTATTTCAGGATAGTGCTGTCTTGGATTATAGAAGGGTATTTCAGGGTAGTGCTGTCTTGGATTATAGAAGGGTATTTCAGGGTAGTGCTGTCTTGGAGTATTGAAGGGTATTTCAGGGTAGTGCTGTCTTGGATTATAGAAGGGTATTTCAGGGTAGTGCTGTCTTGGAGTATTGAAGGGTATTTCAGGGTAGTGCTGTCTTGGAGTATAGAAGGGTATTTCAGGGTAGTGCTGTCTTGGATTATAGAAGGGTATTTCAGGGTAGTGCTGTCTTGGAGTATTGAAGGGTATTTCAGGGTAGTGCTGTCTTGGATTATAGAAGGGTATTTCAGGGTAGTGCTGTCTTGGAGTATTGAAGTGTATTTCAGGGTAGTGCTGTCTTGGAGTATAGAAGGGTATTTCAGGGTAGTGCTGTCTTGGAGTATTGAAGTGTATTTCAGGGTAGTGCTGTCTTGGATTATAGAAGGGTATTTCAGGATAGTGCTGTCTTGGATTATAGAAGGGTATTTCAGGGTAGTGCTGTCTTGGAGTATTGAAGGGTATTTCAGGGTAGTGCTGTCTTGGAGTATTGAAGTGTATTTCAGGGTAGTGCTGTCTTGGAGTATAGAAGGGTATTTCAGGGTAGTGCTGTCTTGGAGTATTGAAGGGTATTTCAGGGTAGTGCTGTCTTGGAGTATTGAAGTGTATTTCAGGGTAGTGCTGTCTTGGATTATAGAAGGGTATTTCAGGGTAGTGCTGTCTTGGATTATAGAAGGGTATTTCAGGGTAGTGCTGTCTTGGATTATAGAAGGGTATTTCAGGGTAGTGCTGTCTTGGATTATAGAAGGGTATTTCAGGGTAGTGCTGTCTTGGATTATAGAAGGGTATTTCAGGGTAGTGCTGTCTTGGAGTATTGAAGGGTATTTCAGGGTAGTGCTGTCTTGGATTATAGAAGGGTATTTCAGGGTAGTGCTGTCTTGGATTATAGAAGGGTATTTCAGGGTAGTGCTGTCTTGGATTATTGAAGGGTATTTCAGGGTAGTGCTGTCTTGGATTATAGAAGGGTATTTCAGGGTAGTGCTGTCTTGGATTATAGAAGGGTATTTCAGGGTAGTGCTGTCTTGGATTATAGAAGGGTATTTCAGGGTAGTGCTGTCTTGGATTATAGAAGGGTATTTTGAGGGTAGTGCTGTCTTGGATTATAGAAGGGTATTTCAGGGTAGTGCTGTCTTGGAGCATTGAAGGGTATTTCAGGGTAGTGCTGTCTTGGATTATAGAAGGGTATTTCAGGGTAGTGCTGTCTTGGATTATAGAAGGGTATTTCAGGGTAGTGCTGTCTTGGATTATAGAAGGGTATTTCAGGGTAGTGCTGTCTTGGATTATAGAAGGGTATTTCAGGGTAGTGCTGTCTTGGATTATAGAAGGGTATTTCAGGGTAGTGCTGTCTTGGATTATAGAAGGGTATTTCAGGGTAGTGCTGTCTTGGAGTATTGAAGGGTATTTCAGGGTAGTGCTGTCTTGGAGTATTGAAGTGTATTTCAGGGTAGTGCTGTCTTGGAGTATAGAAGGGTATTTCAGGGTAGTGCTGTCTTGGAGTATTGAAGGGTATTTCAGGGTAGTGCTGTCTTGGAGTATTGAAGTGTATTTCAGGGTAGTGCTGTCTTGGATTATAGAAGGGTATTTCAGGGTAGTGCTGTCTTGGAGTATAGAGAGGGTATTTCAGGGTAGTGCTGTCTTGGAGTATTGAAGGGTATTTCAGGGTAGTGCTGTCTTGGATTATAGAAGGGTATTTCAGGGTAGTGCTGTCTTGGATTATAGAAGGGTATTTCAGGGTAGTGCTGTCTTGGATTATAGAAGGGTATTTCAGGGTAGTGCTGTCTTGGATTATAGAAGGGTATTTCAGGATAGTGCTGTCTTGGATTATAGAAGTGTATTTCAGGGTAGTGCTGTCTTGGATTATAGAAGGGTATTTCAGGGTAGTGCTGTCTTGGATTATAGAAGGGTATTTCAGGGTAGTGCTGTCTTGGATTATAGAAGTGTATTTCAGGGTAGTGCTGTCTTGGATTATAGAAGGGTATTTCAGGGTAGTGCTGTCTTGGATTATAGAAGGGTATTTCAGGGTAGTGCTGTCTTGGATTATAGAAGGGTATTTCAGGGTAGTGCTGTCTTGGAGTATTGAAGGGTATTTCAGGGTAGTGCTGTCTTGGAGTATTGAAGGGTATTTCAGGGTAGTGCTGTCTTGGATTATAGAAGGGTATTTCAGGGTAGTGCTGTCTTGGAGTATTGAAGGGTATTTCAGGGTAGTGCTGTCTTGGATTATAGAAGGGTATTTCAGGGTAGTGCTGTCTTGGATTATAGAAGGGTATTTCAGGGTAGTGCTGTCTTGGATTATAGAAGTGTATTTCAGGGTAGTGCTGTCTTGGATTATAGAAGGGTATTTCAGGGTAGTGCTGTCTTGGATTATAGAAGGGTATTTCAGGGTAGTGCTGTCTTGGATTATAGAAGGGTATTTCAGGGTAGTGCTGTCTTGGAGTATAGAAGGGTATTTCAGGGTAGTGCTGTCTTGGAGTATTGAAGGGTATTTCAGGGTAGTGCTGTCTTGGATTATAGAGAGGGTATTTCAGGGTAGTGCTGTCTTGGAGTATTGAAGGGTATTTCAGGGTAGTGCTGTCTTGGATTATAGAAGGGTATTTCAGGGTAGTGCTGTCTTGGATTATAGAAGGGTATTTCAGGGTAGTGCTGTCTTGGAGTATTGAAGGGTATTTCAGGGTAGTGCTGTCTTGGATTATAGAAGGGTATTTCAGGGTAGTGCTGTCTTGGAGTATTGAAGGGTATTTCAGGGTAGTGCTGTCTTGGATTATAGAAGGGTATTTCAGGGTAGTGCTGTCTTGGAGTATAGAAGGGTATTTTGAGGGTAGTGCTGTCTTGGAGTATTGAAGGGTATTTCAGGGTAGTGCTGTCTTGGATTATAGAAGGGTATTTCAGGGTAGTGCTGTCTTGGAGTATTGAAGGGTATTTCAGGGTAGTGCTGTCTTGGAGTATAGAAGGGTATTTCAGGGTAGTGCTGTCTTGGAGTATTGAAGGGTATTTCAGGGTAGTGCTGTCTTGGAGTATAGAAGTGCATTTCAGGGTAGTGCTGTCTTGGATTATAGAAGGGTATTTCAGGGTAGTGCTGTCTTGGATTATAGAAGGGTATTTCAGGGTAGTGCTGTCTTGGAGTATTGAAGGGTATTTCAGGGTAGTGCTGTCTTGGAGTATAGAAGGGTATTTCAGGGTAGTGCTGTCTTGGATTATAGAAGGGTATTTCAGGGTAGTGCTGTCTTGGATTATAGAAGGGTATTTTGAGGGTAGTGCTGTCTTGGATTATAGAAGGGTATTTCAGGGTAGTGCTGTCTTGGATTATAGAAGGGTATTTCAGGGTAGTGCTGTCTTGGAGTATTGAAGGGTATTTCAGGGTAGTGCTGTCTTGGAGTATAGAAGGGTATTTCAGGGTAGTGCTGTCTTGGAGTATTGAAGGGTATTTCAGGGTAGTGCTGTCTTGGATTATAGAAGGGTATTTCAGGGTAGTGCTGTCTTGGATTATAGAAGGGTATTTCAGGGTAGTGCTGTCTTGGAGTATAGAAGGGTATTTTGAGGGTAGTGCTGTCTTGGAGTATTGAAGGGTATTTCAGGGTAGTGCTGTCTTGGATTATAGAAGGGTATTTCAGGGTAGTGCTGTCTTGGATTATAGAAGGGTATTTCAGGGTAGTGCTGTCTTGGATTATAGAAGGGTATTTCAGGGTAGTGCTGTCTTGGAGTATAGAAGGGTATTTCAGGGTAGTGCTGTCTTGGATTATAGAAGTGTATTTCAGGGTAGTGCTGTCTTGGAGTATTGAAGGGTATTTCAGGGTAGTGCTGTCTTGGATTATAGAAGGGTATTTCAGGGTAGTGCTGTCTTGGATTATAGAAGTGTATTTCAGGGTAGTGCTGTCTTGGAGTATTGAAGGGTATTTCAGGGTAGTGCTGTCTTGGATTATAGAAGGGTATTTCAGGGTAGTGCTGTCTTGGATTATAGAAGGGTATTTCAGGGTAGTGCTGTCTTGGAGTATTGAAGTGTATTTCAGGGTAGTGCTGTCTTGGAGTATTGAAGGGTATTTTGAGGGTAGTGCTGTCTTGGATTATAGAAGGGTATTTCAGGGTAGTGCTGTCTTGGAGTATAGAAGGGTATTTCAGGGTAGTGCTGTCTTGGATTATAGAAGGGTATTTCAGGGTAGTGCTGTCTTGGATTATAGAAGGGTATTTCAGGGTAGTGCTGTCTTGGATTATAGAAGGGTATTTCAGGGTAGTGCTGTCTTGGAGTATTGAAGGGTATTTCAGGGTAGTGCTGTCTTGGATTATAGAAGGGTATTTCAGGGTAGTGCTGTCTTGGAGTATTGAAGGGTATTTCAGGGTAGTGCTGTCTTGGAGTATAGAAGGGTATTTCAGGGTAGTGCTGTCTTGGAGTATTGAAGGGTATTTCAGGGTAGTGCTGTCTTGGATTATAGAAGGGTATTTCAGGGTAGTGCTGTCTTGGATTATAGAAGGGTATTTCAGGGTAGTGCTGTCTTGGAGTATAGAAGGGTATTTTGAGGGTAGTGCTGTCTTGGAGTATTGAAGGGTATTTCAGGGTAGTGCTGTCTTGGATTATAGAAGGGTATTTCAGGGTAGTGCTGTCTTGGATTATAGAAGTGTATTTCAGGGTAGTGCTGTCTTGGAGTATTGAAGGGTATTTCAGGGTAGTGCTGTCTTGGATTATAGAAGGGTATTTCAGGGTAGTGCTGTCTTGGATTATAGAAGGGTATTTCAGGGTAGTGCTGTCTTGGATTATAGAAGTGTATTTCAGGGTAGTGCTGTCTTGGAGTATTGAAGGGTATTTCAGGGTAGTGCTGTCTTGGATTATAGAAGGGTATTTCAGGGTAGTGCTGTCTTGGATTATAGAAGGGTATTTCAGGGTAGTGCTGTCTTGGATTATAGAAGGGTATTTCAGGGTAGTGCTGTCTTGGATTATAGAAGGGTATTTCAGGATAGTGCTGTCTTGGATTATAGAAGGGTATTTCAGGGTAGTGCTGTCTTGGATTATAGAAGGGTATTTCAGGGTAGTGCTGTCTTGGAGTATAGAAGGGTATTTCAGGGTAGTGCTGTCTTGGATTATAGAAGGGTATTTCAGGGTAGTGCTGTCTTGGAGTATTGAAGGGTATTTCAGGGTAGTGCTGTCTTGGATTATAGAAGGGTATTTCAGGGTAGTGCTGTCTTGGATTATAGAAGGGTATTTCAGGGTAGTGCTGTCTTGGAGTATTGAAGTGTATTTCAGGGTAGTGCTGTCTTGGATTATAGAAGGGTATTTCAGGGTAGTGCTGTCTTGGATTATAGAAGGGTATTTCAGGGTAGTGCTGTCTTGGATTATAGAAGGGTATTTCAGGGTAGTGCTGTCTTGGATTATAGAAGGGTATTTCAGGGTAGTGCTGTCTTGGATTATAGAAGGGTATTTCAGGATAGTGCTGTCTTGGAGTATTGAAGGGTATTTCAGGGTAGTGCTGTCTTGGATTATAGAAGGGTATTTCAGGGTAGTGCTGTCTTGGAGTATTGAAGGGTATTTCAGGGTAGTGCTGTCTTGGATTATAGAAGGGTATTTCAGGGTAGTGCTGTCTTGGAGTATTGAAGTGTATTTCAGGGTAGTGCTGTCTTGGATTATAGAAGGGTATTTCAGGATAGTGCTGTCTTGGAGTATTGAAGGGTATTTTGAGGGTAGTGCTGTCTTGGATTATAGAAGGGTATTTCAGGGTAGTGCTGTCTTGGATTATAGAAGGGTATTTCAGGGTAGTGCTGTCTTGGATTATAGAAGGGTATTTCAGGGTAGTGCTGTCTTGGATTATAGAAGGGTATTTCAGGGTAGTGCTGTCTTGGATTATAGAAGGGTATTTCAGGGTAGTGCTGTCTTGGATTATAGAAGGGTATTTCAGGGTAGTGCTGTCTTGGAGTATTGAAGGGTATTTCAGGGTAGTGCTGTCTTGGAGTATAGAAGGGTATTTCAGGGTAGTGCTGTCTTGGAGTATTGAAGGGTATTTCAGGGTAGTGCTGTCTTGGATTATAGAAGGGTATTTCAGGGTAGTGCTGTCTTGGATTATAGAAGGGTATTTCAGGGTAGTGCTGTCTTGGATTATAGAAGGGTATTTCAGGGTAGTGCTGTCTTGGAGTATTGAAGTGTATTTCAGGGTAGTGCTGTCTTGGAGTATTGAAGTGTATTTCAGGGTAGTGCTGTCTTGGATTATAGAAGGGTATTTCAGGATAGTGCTGTCTTGGAGTATTGAAGGGTATTTCAGGGTAGTGCTGTCTTGGATTATAGAAGGGTATTTCAGGGTAGTGCTGTCTTGGAGTATTGAAGGGTATTTCAGGGTAGTGCTGTCTTGGATTATAGAAGGGTATTTCAGGGTAGTGCTGTCTTGGAGTATTGAAGTGTATTTCAGGGTAGTGCTGTCTTGGATTATAGAAGGGTATTTCAGGATAGTGCTGTCTTGGAGTATTGAAGGGTATTTTGAGGGTAGTGCTGTCTTGGATTATAGAAGGGTATTTCAGGGTAGTGCTGTCTTGGAGTATAGAAGGGTATTTCAGGGTAGTGCTGTCTTGGATTATAGAAGGGTATTTCAGGGTAGTGCTGTCTTGGATTATAGAAGGGTATTTCAGGGTAGTGCTGTCTTGGATTATAGAAGGGTATTTCAGGGTAGTGCTGTCTTGGATTATAGAAGGGTATTTCAGGGTAGTGCTGTCTTGGATTATAGAAGGGTATTTCAGGGTAGTGCTGTCTTGGAGTATAGAAGGGTATTTTGAGGGTAGTGCTGTCTTGGAGTATTGAAGGGTATTTCAGGGTAGTGCTGTCTTGGATTATAGAAGGGTATTTCAGGGTAGTGCTGTCTTGGATTATAGAAGGGTATTTCAGGGTAGTGCTGTCTTGGATTATAGAAGGGTATTTCAGGGTAGTGCTGTCTTGGAGTATAGAAGGGTATTTTGAGGGTAGTGCTGTCTTGGAGTATTGAAGGGTATTTCAGGGTAGTGCTGTCTTGGATTATAGAAGGGTATTTCAGGGTAGTGCTGTCTTGGATTATAGAAGGGTATTTCAGGGTAGTGCTGTCTTGGATTATAGAAGGGTATTTCAGGGTAGTGCTGTCTTGGAGTATTGAAGGGTATTTCAGGGTAGTGCTGTCTTGGATTATAGAAGGGTATTTCAGGGTAGTGCTGTCTTGGAGTATAGAAGGGTATTTTGAGGGTAGTGCTGTCTTGGAGTATTGAAGGGTATTTCAGGGTAGTGCTGTCTTGGATTATAGAAGGGTATTTCAGGGTAGTGCTGTCTTGGAGTATTGAAGGGTATTTCAGGGTAGTGCTGTCTTGGAGTATTGAAGGGTATTTCAGGGTAGTGCTGTCTTGGATTATAGAAGGGTATTTCAGGGTAGTGCTGTCTTGGAGTATAGAAGGGTATTTCAGGGTAGTGCTGTCTTGGAGTATTGAAGTGTATTTCAGGGTAGTGCTGTCTTGGATTATAGAAGGGTATTTCAGGATAGTGCTGTCTTGGAGTATTGAAGGGTATTTCAGGGTAGTGCTGTCTTGGATTATAGAAGGGTATTTCAGGGTAGTGCTGTCTTGGAGTATTGAAGGGTATTTCAGGGTAGTGCTGTCTTGGATTATAGAAGGGTATTTCAGGGTAGTGCTGTCTTGGAGTATTGAAGTGTATTTCAGGGTAGTGCTGTCTTGGATTATAGAAGGGTATTTCAGGATAGTGCTGTCTTGGATTATAGAAGGGTATTTCAGGGTAGTGCTGTCTTGGATTATAGAAGGGTATTTCAGGGTAGTGCTGTCTTGGATTATAGAAGGGTATTTCAGGGTAGTGCTGTCTTGGAGTATTGAAGGGTATTTTGAGGGTAGTGCTGTCTTGGATTATAGAAGGGTATTTCAGGGTAGTGCTGTCTTGGATTATAGAAGGGTATTTCAGGGTAGTGCTGTCTTGGAGTATTGAAGGGTATTTCAGGGTAGTGCTGTCTTGGATTATAGAAGGGTATTTCAGGGTAGTGCTGTCTTGGAGTATTGAAGGGTATTTCAGGGTAGTGCTGTCTTGGATTATAGAAGGGTATTTCAGGGTAGTGCTGTCTTGGATTATAGAAGGGTATTTCAGGGTAGTGCTGTCTTGGATTATAGAAGGGTATTTTGAGGGTAGTGCTGTCTTGGAGTATAGAAGGGTATTTTGAGGGTAGTGCTGTCTTGGAGTATTGAAGGGTATTTCAGGGTAGTGCTGTCTTGGATTATAGAAGGGTATTTCAGGGTAGTGCTGTCTTGGATTATAGAAGGGTATTTCAGGATAGTGCTGTCTTGGATTATAGAGAGGGTATTTCAGGGTAGTGCTGTCTTGGAGTATTGAAGGGTATTTCAGGGTAGTGCTGTCTTGGATTATAGAAGGGTATTTCAGGGTAGTGCTGTCTTGGATTATAGAAGGGTATTTCAGGATAGTGCTGTCTTGGATTATAGAGAGGGTATTTCAGGGTAGTGCTGTCTTGGAGTATTGAAGGGTATTTCAGGGTAGTGCTGTCTTGGATTATAGAAGGGTATTTCAGGGTAGTGCTGTCTTGGATTATAGAAGGGTATTTCAGGGTAGTGCTGTCTTGGATTATAGAAGGGTATTTCAGGGTAGTGCTGTCTTGGATTATAGAAGGGTATTTCAGGGTAGTGCTGTCTTGGATTATAGAAGGGTATTTCAGGGTAGTGCTGTCTTGGATTATAGAAGGGTATTTCAGGGTAGTGCTGTCTTGGATTATAGAAGGGTATTTCAGGGTAGTGCTGTCTTGGAGTATTGAAGGGTATTTCAGGGTAGTGCTGTCTTGGATTATAGAAGGGTATTTCAGGGTAGTGCTGTCTTGGATTATAGAAGGGTATTTCAGGGTAGTGCTGTCTTGGATTATAGAAGGGTATTTCAGGGTAGTGCTGTCTTGGAGTATTGAAGTGCATTTCAGGGTAGTGCTGTCTTGGATTATAGAAGGGTATTTCAGGGTAGTGCTGTCTTGGATTATAGAAGGGTATTTCAGGATAGTGCTGTCTTGGATTATAGAGAGGGTATTTCAGGGTAGTGCTGTCTTGGAGTATTGAAGGGTATTTCAGGGTAGTGCTGTCTTGGATTATAGAAGGGTATTTCAGGGTAGTGCTGTCTTGGATTATAGAAGGGTATTTCAGGGTAGTGCTGTCTTGGATTATAGAAGGGTATTTCAGGGTAGTGCTGTCTTGGATTATAGAAGGGTATTTTGAGGGTAGTGCTGTCTTGGAGTATAGAAGGGTATTTTGAGGGTAGTGCTGTCTTGGAGTATTGAAGGGTATTTCAGGGTAGTGCTGTCTTGGATTATAGAAGGGTATTTCAGGGTAGTGCTGTCTTGGATTATAGAAGGGTATTTCAGGGTAGTGCTGTCTTGGAGTATTGAAGGGTATTTCAGGGTAGTGCTGTCTTGGATTATAGAAGGGTATTTCAGGGTAGTGCTGTCTTGGATTATAGAAGGGTATTTCAGGGTAGTGCTGTCTTGGATTATAGAAGGGTATTTCAGGGTAGTGCTGTCTTGGATTATAGAAGGGTATTTCAGGGTAGTGCTGTCTTGGAGTATTGAAGGGTATTTCAGGGTAGTGCTGTCTTGGATTATAGAAGGGTATTTCAGGGTAGTGCTGTCTTGGATTATAGAAGGGTATTTCAGGGTAGTGCTGTCTTGGATTATAGAAGGGTATTTCAGGATAGTGCTGTCTTGGATTATAGAAGGGTATTTCAGGGTAGTGCTGTCTTGGATTATAGAAGGGTATTTCAGGGTAGTGCTGTCTTGGATTATAGAAGGGTATTTCAGGATAGTGCTGTCTTGGATTATAGAGAGGGTATTTCAGGGTAGTGCTGTCTTGGAGTATTGAAGGGTATTTCAGGGTAGTGCTGTCTTGGAGTATTGAAGGGTATTTCAGGGTAGTGCTGTCTTGGATTATAGAAGGGTATTTCAGGGTAGTGCTGTCTTGGAGTATTGAAGGGTATTTCAGGATAGTGCTGTCTTGGATTATAGAAGGGTATTTCAGGGTAGTGCTGTCTTGGAGTATTGAAGGGTATTTCAGGGTAGTGCTGTCTTGGATTATAGAAGGGTATTTCAGGGTAGTGCTGTCTTGGAGTATAGAAGGGTATTTCAGGGTAGTGCTGTCTTGGATTATAGAAGGGTATTTCAGGGTAGTGCTGTCTTGGATTATAGAAGGGTATTTCAGGGTAGTGCTGTCTTGGAGTATTGAAGGGTATTTCAGGATAGTGCTGTCTTGGATTATAGAAGGGTATTTCAGGGTAGTGCTGTCTTGGATTATAGAAGGGTATTTCAGGGTAGTGCTGTCTTGGATTATAGAAGGGTATTTCAGGGTAGTGCTGTCTTGGATTATAGAAGGGTATTTCAGGGTAGTGCTGTCTTGGATTATAGAAGGGTATTTCAGGGTAGTGCTGTCTTGGATTATAGAAGGGTATTTCAGGGTAGTGCTGTCTTGGAGTATAGAAGGGTATTTCAGGGTAGTGCTGTCTTGGATTATAGAAGGGTATTTCAGGGTAGTGCTGTCTTGGAGTATAGAAGGGTATTTCAGGGTAGTGCTGTCTTGGAGTATAGAAGGGTATTTCAGGGTAGTGCTGTCTTGGATTATAGAAGGGTATTTCAGGGTAGTGCTGTCTTGGATTATAGAAGGGTATTTCAGGGTAGTGCTGTCTTGGAGTATTGAAGTGTATTTCAGGGTAGTGCTGTCTTGGAGTATAGAAGGGTATTTCAGGGTAGTGCTGTCTTGGAGTATTGAAGGGTATTTCAGGGTAGTGCTGTCTTGGAGTATTGAAGGGTATTTCAGGGTAGTGCTGTCTTGGAGTATTGAAGTGTATTTCAGGGTAGTGCTGTCTTGGAGTATAGAAGGGTATTTCAGGGTAGTGCTGTCTTGGATTATAGAGACGGTATTTCAGGGTAGTGCTGTCTTGGATTATAGAGACGGTATTTCAGGGTAGTGCTGTCTTGGACTATTGAAGTGTATTTCAGGGTTTCGCTGTCGTGGATTATGGAGTACAATAGTATGCAGGGTAGGGCTGTCTACAAGATTTAAAGCCAGGTTTTACACTGTGGTAACAACAGAGAGAATTCACATGGATGACAAGCCTGGTGTTTGCCTCGCGTCATATTGGCCGCCATTTTGTTTTTTGTTATTGTGTTCTCTTTAGTCTCTTTA
Organism: Oncorhynchus mykiss; assembly: GCF_057628025.1. NCBI lineage: Eukaryota > Metazoa > Chordata > Actinopteri > Salmoniformes > Salmonidae > Oncorhynchus > Oncorhynchus mykiss. The sequence goes on along the minus strand of NC_143048.1, from coordinate 51,761,487 downwards.
GTTCTCAAGAAGTTAACTAGTGTTGTTAGTTCTGTGATATATTGTCCAACATTTTAATGTATTATCTATCTTTCTAAATGACATACAGTATTTCTCTATTTCCCAGGTGCTGTTTCCAGTGGACTGTGGATGGATATTGTTATTTAAATAAGTTATGAATGCATATTTATTTCCCTGCATTTATGAATAATTTACAAGGAGAATAGCATCATTATAAAACAATAATTTTCATGACAGCTGCAGACAGAGCATTCTATGGACAGCTCAAAATGCTCTTTATTGTCATCTACAGGGATGGTAACACGGAGGAGAGGCAGCTGATTAGTAATGGCTTCCTTCCAGATTTATCTCGTCGTGGATGCCAGCATTACTGAGCCTCGGTGTGTCCCAAATGGTGGCCAATTCCCTATATAGTGCACTACTTTAGACCAGGGCTCTAATCCCTATATAGTGCACTACTTTTGACCAGAGCCCTATGGGTCACAGTAGTGCACTGTTTAGGGAACTATTTTCTTGCTCATGGAAGTGTCAGGTTGGAAGAGTTTGCACGTGTAATACCTACAGATTGTCTGCAAAGAAATAAAAAGCGCTGCTTGTTTAGTATTGAGGCATAAACCTGAACAAAACAAAATGTTGAAAAGTCAAAGGGTCTGAAAACTTTCCAAAGGCACTATTTGTGTAAGGAGACGTGTGTGTGTGTGTGTAAGGAGCCATGTGTGTTTAGTACATGCAAAATAACTAGCATAGAGATTTTTATACATTCGTTACTCTAGCTGGTTTAGTCCTAGCTACATGGTCTGTAACCTGACTCGTTATGTCTAGGGGTCCTAGCTACATGGTCTGTAACCTGACTCATTATGTCTAGGGGTCCTAGCTACATGGTCTGTAACCTGACTCGTTATGTCTAGGGGTCCTAGCTACATGGTCTGTAACCTGACTCGTTATGTCTAGGGGTCCTAGCTACATGGTCTGTAACCTGACTCGTTATGTCTAGGGGTCCTAGCTACATGGTCTGTAACCTGATTCTCTAGGGGTCCTAGTTACATGGTCTGTAACTTGACTCTCTAGGGGTCCTAGCTACATGGTCTGTAACCTGACTCGTTATGTCTAGGGGTCCTAGCTACATGGTCTGTAACCTGACTCGTTATGTCTAGGGGTCCTAGCTACATGGTCTGTAACCTGACTCGTTATGTCTAGGGGTCCTAGCTACATGGTCTGTAACCTGACTCGTTATGTCTAGGGGTCCTAGCTACATGGTCTGTAACCTGACTCGTTATGTCTAGGGGTCCTAGCTACATGGTCTGTAACCTGACTCGTTATGTCTAGGGGTCCTAGCTACATGGTCTGTAACCTGATTCTCTAGGGGTCCTAGTTACATGATCTGTAACTTGACTCTCTAAGGGTCCTAGCTACTCGGTCTGTAACCTGACTCATTATGTCTAGGGGTCCTAGTTACATGGTCTGTAACCTGACTCATTATGTCTTGGGGCCCTAGCTACATGGTCTGTAACCTGACTCATTATGTCTAGGGGTCCTAGTTACATGGTCTGTAACCTGACTCTCTAGGGGTCCTAGTTACATGGTCTGTAACCTGACTAATTATGTCTAGGGGTCCTAGCTACATGGTCTGTAACCTGACTCGTTATGTCTAGGGGTCCTAGCTACATGGTCTGTAACTTGACTCTCTAGGTGTCCTAGTTACATGGTCTGTAACCTGACTCTCTAGAAGTCCTAGCTACATGGTCTGTGATATGAGTCGTTATGCCTAGGGGTCCTAGTTACATGGTCTGTAACCTGACTCATTATGTCTAGGGGTCCTAGTTACATGGTCTGTTTAACCTTCAGGGATCCGGAGTGATGCAGTGATCTCAGTCCAAGAGGCTCCACTACATTCCCTGGTTCGTATCCAGGCTGATTCACATCCGGCCATGATTGGGAGTCCCATAAGCCGGCGCGCAATTGGCCCAGCGTCGTCCGGGTTTGGCAGGGGTTGGCCGTAATTGTAACTTAGAATTTGTTCTTAACTGACTTGCCCAGTTAAATAAAGGTTACACAACATTCCTCTGTGTTCAGTCTTCCTGGAAAAAACTGAGGATGGATCAACAACATTGTAGTTACTCCACCATTGCTAACCTAAATGACAGAGTGAAAAGAAGCTTCTAGAGAATAAAACTATTCAAAAACATATATCCTGTTTGCAACAAGGCACATAAATAATACTGCAAATGTCACAAAGCAATTCACTTTCTATCCTGAATACATTGTGTTATGTTCGGGGCAAATCCAACACAACACATCACTGAGTACATCTCTTCCTATTTTCATGTTATGGGTATGCTTGTCGTTATTAAGGACTGGGGAGTTTTTCAGGATGAAAACAAAAATAGAATGATGCTGTCATGACGTTGGCCTGGGGGTTTATGTCATAAATACCTCTTTCCCCCCTTTTCCTCTCTCTACCCTACTGATGTTACATTTGCAAACCCTTGGTTAACATAGAGATTCTGGGAACATCAGAAGGTGGGGGGAAATTAACTATATTCTGCTAATCCGACCAATGGAACATATGCGGTGGTACTTAATGAATATGATGTCAGTTCGGTTGTCATCTGAGACATTCTCATCAATGATAAGATGACATAAACTCTACAGTGGAAAGTCTACACATCAGAGTTATCGGATTCACATGGAATTGTTGTTCAATTTAAATGTTTGAATATGAAATTATTTGTGATGGGATGAAATGTGATTTTAGCATCTAAAATGTGAGATTTGGGTTTTCATAAGATAGGGCTCTGCTCAATCATTGGCCCGCCCCTGTGAAGGGACATGGGCTATAAAACTTTTCAAACACGCCCTCTTCTCCCTTCCTATATAAGCCCTTGTTCTGAAGATGTGAGGACAGCAGTCCTATGTCAGAATGGTTCAGATAATAACTACAGAACGAAGCCAACATCAGCTTGAGCTTTGGTTGCGAATGGAATTAACTTTGAACTCTTATTCACTACAGAAGTGATACCTCCTAGCCGTTGAGTTAGCAACCGCAGCTGCAAACGCAGGTTATGAAGGAACAGACAGAGTATCCCGTCTACCACACAACAACGTTACTACAACGTATCCAATTTACCAGCAGAGACATTCTTCAAAGGACTCGGTTGGGCAACACGGCCTTCCATCTACCACCAACCTACCGAAGCGCAGCTCAGAGTAAATATTTATTGCATTTTCCTTTTCCAAATGGGCGGTAATTTAGAATGCATAAGATACTGTATTTACGATAGCACAGCTTCTTCCCTTTTTTCCTCAGTCTTCCCGCTCTTTCACTCAAACCCAGCCCCTTTTCTTTTGTGTAACAAGCTGTCATATCTGTTCCGCCCGCTAGGGACGTTTTCCTTTATGACGTAATTTGTAATCAAGTTATGATTTAATTATGTGTATGTTTAATTCTGTGTGATTAGTTAGGTATTTAGTAAATAAATAATTAAACCCAATTTTGCATTGCGTATTCAACTTGTGAGCCAGGGTTCGTGCAGATAACTAAGAATTTACAACTTTCAGATGAGACTGAATTAAGATGACGATTAATATTGACTGCTATTGATGTAAAATATTACGAGGTCTTTAAGAGTTTATTCGGAAGATAACAGCTCTATAAATATTATTTTGTGGTGCCCTGACTCTCTAGTTAATTACATTTACATGATTAGCTCAATCAGCTAATATTAATTACAGAGAAATTATTTTATAGAATAGCATGTCATATCACTTAATCCGGCATAGCCAGAGACACGACAATGCTAGGCACAGGAAAAATCCTAGAGGAAAACATGGTTCAGTTTGCTTTCCAACAGACACTGGGAGATTAATTCACCTTTCAGCAGGAAAATAACCAAAAACACAAGGCCAAATATACACTGGAGTTGCTTACCAAGACAACATTGAATGTTATTGTATGGCCTGGTTACAGTTTTGTCTAAATCAGAATTGAGGCTGTTACACAACACAATGTGGAATCAGTGAAGTGGTGGGACTACTTTCTGAATGCACTGTATATTTCACATTAGGTCTCGTAAGGAGGTCTCGTAAGGAGGTCTCATAAGGAGATCTCATAAGGAGGTCTCATAAGTAGGTCTCATAAGGAGATCTCATAAGGAGGTCTCGTAAGGAGGTCTCGTAAGGAGGTCTCTTAATAAGGAGGTCTCGTAAGGAGGTCTCGTAAGGAGGCCTCGTAAGGAGGTCTCGTAATGAGGTCTCGTAAGGAGGTCTCGTAAGGAGGCCTCGTAAGGAGGTCTCGTAAGGAGGTCTCGTAAGGAGGTCTCATAAGGAGGTGTCGTAAGGAGGTCTCGTAAGGAGGTCTCGTAAGGAGATCTCGTAAGGAGGTCTCGTAATGAGGTCTCGTATGGAGGTCTCGTAAGGAGGTCTCATAAGGAGGACTCGTAAGGAGGTCTCGAAAGGAGATCTCGTAAGGAGGTCTCGTAAGGAGGTCTCGTATGGAGGTCTCGTAAGGAGGTCTCGTAACGAGGTCTCGTAAGGAGATCTCGTAAGGAGGTCTCGTAAGGAGGTCTCGTAAGGAGGTCTCGTAAGGAGATCTCGTAAGGAGGTCTCGTAAGGAGGTCTCGTAAGGAGGTCTCGTAAGGAGGTCTCATAAGGAGTTCTCGTAAGGAGGTCTCGTAAGGAGGTCTCATAAGGAGGTCTCGTAAGGAGGTCTCGTAAGGAGGTCTCGTAAGGAGGTCTCGTAAGGCCTTCGTGTTTGCCCCTGACCTACATTTTGGTCGTATTCATATACTACACACTCACACAAAAACAGTTATACTTAGTTTTGAAACAGAAAGAATAATTAGAATTGCTTCATGTGTTTCATGCACGTCTTCTCTCTCAGTGGTTTCTCTGGGATGTGAATCTGCGTGGGACAGAGAGACAAGGAGGCAGAATGAACCCTGCAGTGCTTCTCTTTGATGTCTGTCAGCCATTTGGGAGTGCTGATACATATATTGATCGCCTGAGCACCGGCAAGTTTCCCTCTCTCCCTCCTGCTGTTCGGCATTTTATTTCTTCCTTGTTTTTTTTTTCATTTCCTGCTGTTGATCAGAATAGAGGAACAGTCAGGGATAGAGGTTACAGAGAGCACCATCCCATCTGTTGATCAGAGAGAGAGGAATAGTCAGGGATAGAGGTTACGGAGAGCACGATTCCATCTGTTGATCAGAATAGAGGAACAGTCAGGGATACAGGTTACAGAGAGCACCATTCCATCTGTTGATCAGAATAGAGGAATAGTCAGGGATAGAGGTTACAGAGAGCACCATCCCTTCTGTTGATCAGAGAGAGAGGAACAGTCAGGGATACAGGTTACAGAGAGCACCATTCCATCTGTTGATCAGAATAGAGAAATAGTCAGGGATAGAGGTTACAGAGAGCACCATCCCATCTGTTGATCAGAGAGAGAGGAACAGTCAGGGATAGAGGTTACAGAGAGCACCATTCCATCTGTTGATCAGAATAGAGAGAGGAACAGTCAGGGATAGAGGTTACAGAGAGCACCATCCCATCTGTTGATCAGAATGTAGGAATAGTCAGGGATAGAGGTTACAGAGAGCACCATCCCATCTGTTGATCAGAGAGAGAGGAACAGTCAGGGATACAGGTTACAGAGAGCACCATTCCATCTGTTGATCAGAATAGAGGAACAGTCAGGGATACAGGTTACAGAGAGCACCATTCCATCTGTTGATCAGAATAGAGAGAGGAACAGTCAGGGATAGAGGTTACAGAGAGCACCATCCCATCTGTTTATCAGAGAGAGAGGAACAGTCAGGGATACAGGTTACAGAGAGCACCATCCCATCTGTTGATCAGAATAGAGGAATAGTCAGGGATAGAGGTTACAGAGAGCACCATCCCATCTGTTGATCAGAATAGAGAGAGGAACAGTCAGGGATACAGGTTACAGAGAGCACCATTCCATCTGTTGATCAGAATAGAGGAATAGTCAGGGATAGAGGTTACAGAGAGCACCATCCCATCTGTTGAACAGAATAGAAAAATAGTCAGGGATAGAGGTCACAGAGAGCACCATCCCATCTGTTGATCAGAGAGAGAGGAACAGTCAGGGATACAGGTTACAGAGAGCACCATCCTATCTGTTGATCAGAGAGAGAGGAACAGTCAGGGATACAGGTTACAGAGAGCACCATCCCATCTGTTGATCAGAGAGAGAGGAACAGTCAGGGATACAGGTTACAGAGAGCACCATTCCATCTGTTGATCAGAATAGAGGAATAGTCAGGGATAGAGGTTACAGAGAGCACCATCCCATCTGTTCATCAGAATAGAGAGAGGAACAGTCAGGGATAGAGGTTACAGAGAGCACCATCCCATCTGTTGATCAGAATAGAGAGAGGAACAGTCAGGGATACAGGTTACAGAGAGCACCATACCATCTGTTGATCAGAGAGAGAGGAATAGTCAGGGATACAGGTTACAGAGAGCACCATCCCATCTGTTGATCAGAATAGAGGAATAGTCAGGGATACGGGTTACAGAGAGCACCATTCCATCTGTTTATCAGAATAGAGGCATAGTCAGGGATACAGGTTACAGAGAGCACCATCCTATCTGTTTATCAGAATAGAGGAACAGTCAGTGATACAGGTTACAGAGAGCACCATCCCATCTGTTGATCAGAATAGAGAGGAACAGTCAGGGATACAGGTTACAGAGAGCACCATTCCATCTGTTTATCAGAATAGAGGAATAGTCAGGGATAGAGGTTACAGAGAGCACCATCCTATCTGTTTATCAGAATAGAGGAACAGTCAGGGTTACAGGTTACAGAGAGCACCATTCCATCTGTTGATCAGAATAGAGGAATAGTCAGGGATAGAGGTTACAGAGAGCACCATCCCATCTGTTGATCAGAATAGAGAGGAACAGTCAGGGATAGAGGTTACAGAGAGCACCATTCCATCTGTTGATCAGAATAGAGAGGAACAGTCAGGGTTACAGGTTACACAGAGCACCATTCCATCTGTTGATCAGAATAGAGGAATAGTCAGGGATAGAGGTTACAGAGAGCACCATCCCATCTGTTGATCAAAGAGAGAGGAACAGTCAGGGATAGAGGTTACAGAGAGCACCATCCTATCTGTTGATCAGAGAGAGAGGAACAGTCAGGGATAGAGGTTACAGAGAGCACCATCCCATATGTTGATCAGAGAGAGAGGAACAGTCAGGGATACAGGTTACAGAGAGCACCATTCCATCTGTTGATCAGAATAGAGAGAGGAACAGTCAGGGATAGAGGTTACAGAGAGCACCATCCCATCTGTTGATCAGAATAGAGAGAGGAACAGTCAGGGATAGAGGTTACAGAGAGCACCATCCCATCTGTTGATCAGAATAGAGGAATAGTCAGGGATAGAGGTTACAGAGAGCACCATCACATCTGTTGATCAGAGAGAGAGGAACAGTCAGGGATAGAGGTTACAGAGAGCACCATCCCATCTGTTGATCAAAGAGAGAGGAACAGTCAGGGATACAGGTTACAGAGAGCACCATCCCATCTGTTGAACAGAATAGAGGAATAGTCAGGGATACAGGTTTCAGAGAGCACCATCCCATCTGTTGAACAGAATAGAGAGATGAATAGTCAGGGATAGAGGTTACAGAGAGCACTATCACATCTGTTGATCAGAGAGAGAGGAACAGTCAGGGATAGAGGTTACAGAGAGCACCATCCCATCTGTTGATCAGAATAGAGAGAGAGGAACAGTCAGGGATACAGGTTACAGAGAGCACCATTCCATCTGTTGATCAGAATAGAGGAACAGTCAGGGATACAGGTTACAGAGCGCACCATTCCATCTGTTGATCAGAATAGAGGAACAGTCAGGGATACAGGTTAAAGAGAGCACCATCCCATCTGTTGAACAGAATAGAGGAACAGTCAGGGATACAGGTCACAGAGAGCACCATCCATCTGTTGATCAGAATAGAGGAATAGTCAGGGCTAGAGGTTACAGAGAGCACCATCCCATCTGTTGATCAGAATAGAGAGAGGAACAGTCAGGGATACAGGTTACAGAGAGCACCACCCCATCTGTTGATCAGAATAGAGGAATAGTCAGGGATACAGGTTACAGAGAGTACCATCCCATCTGTTGATCAGAATAGAGAGAGGAACAGTCAGTGATACAGGTTACAGAGAGCACCATCCCATCTGTTGATCAGAGTAGAGAGGAACAGTCAGGGATAGAGGTTACAGAGAGCACCATCCCATCTGTTGATCAGAATAGAGGAATAGTCAGGGATAGAGGTTACAGAGAGCACCATTCCATCTGTTGATCAGAGAGAGAGGAACAGTCAGGGATGGAGGTTACAGAGAGCACCATCCCATCTGTTGAACAGAATATAGGAATAGTCAGGGATACAGGTTACAGAGAGCACCATTCCATATGTTGATCAGAGAGAGAGGAACAGTCAGGGATACAGGTTACAGAGAGCACCATCCCATCTGTTGATCAGAGAGAGAGGAACAGTCAGGGATACAGGTTACAGAGAGCACCATTCCATCTGTTCATCAGAATAGAGAGAGGAACAGTCAGGGATACAGGTTACAGAGAGCACCATCCCATCTGTTGAACAGAATAGAGGAATAGTCAGGGATAGAGGTTTCAGAGAGCACCATCCCATCTGTTGAACAGAATAGAGAGATGAATAGTCCGGGATAGAGGTTACAGAGAGCACTATCCCATCTGTTGATCAGAGAGAGAGGAACAGTCAGGGATAGAGGTTACAGAGAGCACCATCCCATCTGTTGATCAGAATAGAGAGAGAGGAACAGTCAGGGATACAGGTTACAGAGAGCACCATTCCATCTGTTGATCAGAATAGAGGAACAGTCAGGGATACAGGTTACAGAGAGCACCATCCCATCTGTTGATCAGAATAGAGGAATAGTCAGGGCTAGAGATTACATATAGCACCATCCCGTCTGTTGAACAGAATAGAGGAACAGTCAGGGATACAGGTTACAGAGAGCACCATCCCATATGTTGATCAGAATAGAGGAACAGTCAGGGATACAGGTTACAGAGAGCACCATCCCATCTGTTGATCAGAATAGAGAGAGGAACAGTCAGGGATACAGGTTACAGAGAGCACCATCCCATCTGTTGATCAGAATAGAGGAACAGTCAGGGATAGAGGTTACAAAGAGCACCATCCCATCTGTTGAACAGAATAGAGGAATAGTCAGGGATACAGGTTACAGAGAGCACCATCCCATCTGTTGATCAGAATAGAGAGAGGAACAGTCAGGGATACAGGTTACAGAGAGCACCATTCCATCTGTTCATCAGAATAGAGAGAGGAACAGTCAGGGATACAGGTTACAGAGAGCACCATTCCATATATTGATCAGAATAGAGGAATAGTCAGGGATACAGGTTACAGGGAGCACCATCCCATCTGTTGATCAGAGAGAGAGGAACAGTCAGGGATACAGGTTACAGAGAGCACCATTCCATCTGTTCATCAGAATGGAGAGAGGAACAGTCAGGGATACAGGTTACAGAGAGCACCATTCCATCTGTTGATTAGAGAGAGAGGAACAGTCAGGGATAGAGGTTACAGAGAGCACCATCCCATCTGTTGAACAGAATAGAGGAATAGTCAGGGATACAGGTTACAGAGAGCACCATTCCATATATTGACAGTGTTTATTCAATTTTCCAAGACTTATGTCAATTTAAAACAGTACACTTTATTATTTTGGGTACTGTGCTGTGCGGATTGCGCGTTAGATAATTTTGGCACAGCTGATGATCATGGTTAGCTATATATATAACTGATCCTCGTGATAAGCTCTGTATATAACTGATCCTCATAGTTAGCTCTGTAAAGCTGATCCTCATGGTTAGCTCTGTAAAGCTGATCCTCATGGTTAGCTCTGTAAAGCTGATCCTCATGGTTAGCTCTGTAAAGCTGATCCGCATGGTTAGCTCTGTAAAGCTGATCCTCATGGTTAGCTCTGTAAAGCTGATCCTCATGGTTAGCTCTGTAAAGCTGATTTTCATGGTTAGCTCTGTAAAGCTGATCCTCATGGTTAGCTCTGTAAAGCTGATCCTCATGGTTAGCTCTGTAAAACTGATCCTCATGGTTAGCTGTGTAAAGCTGATCCGCATGGTTAGCTCTGTAAAGCTGATTTTCATGGTTAGCTCTGTAAAACTGATCCTCATGGTTAGCTCTGTAAAGCTGATTTTCATGGTTAGCTCTGTAAAACTGATCCTCATGGTTAGCTCTGTAAAGCTGATCCGCATGGTTAGCTCTGTAAAGCTGATCCTCATGGTTAGCTCTGTAAAGCTGATCATCATGGTTAGCTCTGTAAAGATTATCATCATGGTTAGCTCTGTGTATCTGATTCTCATGGTTAGCTCTGCAAAGCTGATCCTCATGGTTAGCTCTGTAAAACTAATCCTCATGGTTAGCTCTGTAAAGCTGATCAGTATGGTTTGCTCTGTGTATCTGATTATCATGGTTAGCTCTGTAAAGCTGACCCTCATTGTAAGCTCTGTGTATCTGATTCTCATGGTTAGCTCTGCAAAGCTGATCCTCATGGTTAGCTCTGTAAAACGGATCCTCATGGTTAGCTCTGTAAAGCTGATCAGTATGGTTAGCTCTGTAAAGCTGATCCTCATGGTTAGCTCTGTAAAGCTGATCCTCATGGTTAGCTCTGTAAAGCTTATCATCATGGTTAGCTCTGTAAAGCTGATCCTCATGGTTAGCTCTGTAAATCTGATCCTCATGGTTAGCTCTGTAAAGCTGATCCTCATGGTTAGCTCTGTATAGCTGATCCTCATGGTTAGCTCTGTAAAGCTGATCCTCATGGTTAGCTCTGTAAATCTGATCCTCATGGTTTTCTCTGTATAGATGATGCTCGCGGTTAGCTCTGTAAAGCTGATCATCATGGTTAGCTCTGCATAGATGATGCTCGCGGTTAGCTCTGTAAAGCTGATCATCATGGTTAGCTCTGTATAGATGATGCTCGCGGTTAGCTCTGTAAAGCTGATCATCATGGTTAGCTCTGTAAAACTGATCCTCATGGTTAGCTATGTAAAGCTGATCATCATGGTTAGCTCTGTAAAGCTGATTTTCATGGTTAGCTCTGTAAAGCTGATCCTCATGGTTAGCTCTGTAAAGCTGATCCTCATGGTTAGCTCTGTAAAGCTGATCCTCATGGTTAGCTGTGTAAAGCTGATCCGCATGGTTAGCTCTGTAAAGCTGATTTTCATGGTTAGCTCTGTAAAACTGATCCTCATGGTTAGCTCTGTAAAGCTGATTTTCATGGTTAGCTCTGTAAAACTGATCCTCATGGTTAGCTCTGTAAAGCTGATCCGCATGGTTAGCTCTGTAAAGCTGATCCTCATGGTTAGCTCTGTAAAGCTGATCATCATGGTTAGCTCTGTAAAGATTATCATCATGGTTAGCTCTGTGTATCTGATTCTCATGGTTAGCTCTGCAAAGCTGATCCTCATGGTTAGCTCTGTAAAACTAATCCTCATGGTTAGCTCTGTAAAGCTGATCAGTATGGTTAGCTCTGTGTATCTGATTATCATGGTTAGCTCTGTAAAGCTGACCCTCATTGTAAGCTCTGTGTATCTGATTCTCATGGTTAGCTCTGCAAAGCTGATCCTAATGGTTAGCTCTGTAAAACGGATCCTCATGGTTAGCTCTGTAAAGCTGATCAGTATGGTTAGCTCTGTAAAGCTGATCCTCATGGTTAGCTCTGTAAAGCTGATCCTCATGGTTAGCTCTGTAAAGCTTATCATCATGGTTAGCTCTGTAAAGCTGATCCTCATGGTTAGCTCTGTAAATCTGATCCTCATGGTTAGCTCTGTAAAGCTGATCCTCATGGTTAGCTCTGTATAGCTGATCCTCATGGTTAGCTCTGTAAAGCTGATCCTCATGGTTAGCTCTGTAAATCTGATCCTCATGGTTTTCTCTGTATAGATGATGCTCGCGGTTAGCTCTGTAAAGCTGATCATCATGGTTAGCTCTGCATAGATGATGCTCGCGGTTAGCTCTGTAAAGCTGATCATCATGGTTAGCTCTGTATAGATGATGCTCGCGGTTAGCTCTGTAAAGCTGATCATCATGGTTAGCTCTGTAAAACTGATCCTCATGGTTAGCTCTGTAAAGCTGATCATCATGGTTAGCTCTGTAAAGCTGATTTTCATGGTTAGCTCTGTAAAGCTGATCCTCATGGTTAGCTCTGTAAAGCTGATTTTCATGGTTAGCTCTGTAAAACTGATCCTCATGGTTAGCTCTGTAAAGCTGATCCGCATGGTTAGCTCTCTAAAGCTGATCCTCATGGTTAGCTCTGTAAAGCTGATCATCATGGTTAGCTCTGTAAAGATTATCATCATGGTTAGCTCTGTGTATCTGATTCTCATGGTTAGCTCTGCAAAGCTGATCCTCATGGTTAGCTCTGTAAAACTAATCCTCATGGTTAGCTCTGTAAAGCTGATCAGTATGGTTAGCTCTGTGTATCTGATTCTCATGGTTAGCTCTGTAAAGCTGACCCTCATTGTAAGCTCTGTGTATCTGATTCTCATGGTTAGCTCTGCAAAGCTTATCCTCATGGTTAGCTCTGTAAAACTGATCCTCATGGTTAGCTCTGTAAAGCTGATCCTCATGGTTAGCTCTGTAAAGCTTATCATCATGGTTAGCTCTGTAAAGCTGATCCTCATGGTTAGCTCTGTAAATCTGATCCTCATGGTTAGCTCTGTAAAGCTGATCCTCATGGTTAGCTCTGTATAGCTGATCCTCATGGTTAGCTCTGTAAAGCTGATCCTCATGGTTAGCTCTGTAAATCTGATCCTCATGGTTTTCTCTGTATAGATGATGCTCGCGGTTAGCTCTGTAAAGCTGATCATCATGGTTAGCTCTGCATAGATGATGCTCGCGGTTAGCTCTGTAAAGCTGATCATCATGGTTAGCTCTGTATAGATGATGCTCGCGGTTAGCTCTGTAAAGCTGATCATCATGGTTAGCTCTGTAAAACTGATCCTCATGATTAGCTCTGTAAAGCTGATCATCATGGTTAGCTCTGTAAAGCTGATTTTCATGGTTAGCTCTGTAAAGCTGATCCTCATGGTTAGCTCTGTAAAGCTGATTTTCATGGTTAGCTCTGTAAAACTGATCCTCATGGTTAGCTCTGTAAAGCTGATCCGCATGGTTAGCTCTCTAAAGCTGATCCTCATGGTTAGCTCTGTAAAGCTGATCATCATGGTTAGCTCTGTAAAGATTATCATCATGGTTAGCTCTGTGTATCTGATTCTCATGGTTAGCTCTGCAAAGCTGATCCTCATGGTTAGCTCTGTAAAACTAATCCTCATGGTTAGCTCTGTAAAGCTGATCAGTATGGTTAGCTCTGTGTATCTGATTCTCATGGTTAGCTCTGTAAAGCTGACCCTCATTGTAAGCTCTGTGTATCTGATTCTCATGGTTAGCTCTGCAAAGCTTATCCTCATGGTTAGCTCTGTAAAACTGATCCTCATGGTTAGCTCTGTAAAGCTGATCCTCATGGTTACCTCTGTAAAGCTTATCATCATGGTTAGCTCTGTAAAGCTGATCCTCATGGTTAGCTCTGTAAATCAGATCCTCATGGTTAGCTCTGTAAAGCTGATCCTCATGGTTAGCTCTGTATAGCTGATCCTCATGGTTAGCTCTGTAAAGCTGATCCTCATGGTTAGCTCTGTAAAGCTGATCCTCATGGTTTGCTCTGTATAGATGATGCTCGCAGTTAGCTCTGTAAAGCTGATCATCATGGTTAGCTCTGCATAGATGATGCTCGCGGTTAGCTCTGTAAAGCTGATCATCATGGTTAGCTCTGTATAGATGATGCTCGCGGTTAGCTCTGTAAAGCTGATCATCATGGTTAGCTCTGTATAGATGATGCTTGCGGTTAGCTCTTTAAAGCTGATCATCATGGTTAGCTCTGTATAGATGATGCTCGTGGTTATCTCTGTAAAGCTGATCATCATGGTTAGCCCTGTATAGATGATGCTCGCGGTTAGCTCTGTAAAGCTGATCATCATGGTTAGCTCTGTATAGATGATGCTCACGGTTAGCTCTGTAAAGCTGATCATCATGGTTAGCTCTGTAAAGCTGATCATCATGGTTAGCTCTGTATAGATGATGCTCGCGGTTAGCTCTGTAAAGCTGATCCTCATGGTTTGCTCTGTATAGATGATGCTCGCGGTTAGCTCTGTAAAGCTGATCATCATGGTTAGCTCTGCATAGATGATGCTCGCGGTTAGCTCTGTAAAGCTGATCATCATGGTTAGCTCTGTATAGATGATGCTCGCGGTTAGCTCTGTAAAGCTGATCCTCATGGTTTGCTCTGTATAGATGATGCTCGCGGTTAGCTCTGTAAAGCTGATCCTCATGGTTAGCTCTGTATAGATGATGCTCGCGGTTAGCTCTGTAAAGCTGATCATCATGGTTAGCTCTGTATAGATGATGCTCGTGGTTAGCTCTCTAAAGCTGATCATCATGGTTAGCTCTGTATAGATGATGCTCGCGGTTAGCTCTGTAAAGCTGATCATCATGGTTAGCTCTGTATAGATGATGCTCGCGGTTAGCTCTGTAAAGCTGATCATCATGGTTAGCTCTGTAAAGCTGATCCTCATGGTTAGCTCTGTAAAGCTGATCCGCATGGTTAGCTCTGTAAAGCTGATCCTCATGGTTAGCTCTGTAAAGCTGATCCTCATGGTTAGCTCTATAAAGCTGATTTTCATGGTTAGCTCTGTAAAGCTGATCCTCATGGTTAGCTCTGTAAAGCTGATCCTCATGGTTAGCTCTGTAAAACTGATCCTCATGGTTAGCTGTGTAAAGCTGATCCGCATGGTTAGCTCTGTAAAGCTGATTTTCATGGTTAGCTCTGTAAAACTGATCCTCATGGTTAGCTCTGTAAAGCTGATCATCATGGTTAGCTCTGTAAAGCTGATTTTCATGGTTAGCTCTGTAAAGCTGATCCTCATGGTTAGCTCTGTAAAGCTGATTTTCATGGTTAGCTCTGTAAAACTGATCCTCATGGTTAGCTCTGTAAAGCTGATCCGCATGGTTAGCTCTGTAAAGCTGATCCTCATGGTTAGCTCTGTAAAGCTGATCATCATGGTTAGCTCTGTAAAGATGATCACCATGGTTAGCTCTGTGTATCTGATTCTCATGGTTAGATCTGCAAAGCTGATCCTCATGGTTAGCTCTGTAAAACTAATCCTCATGGTTAGCTCTGTAAAGCTGATCAGTATGGTTAGCTCTGTGTATCTGATTATCATGGTTAGCTCTGTAAAGCTGACCCTCATTGTAAGCTCTGTGTATCTGATTCTCATGGTTAGCTCTGCAAAGCTGATCCTCATGGTTAGCTCTGTAAAACGGATCCTCATGGTTAGCTCTGTAAAGCTGATCAGTATGGTTAGCTCTGTAAAGCTGATCCTCATGGTTAGCTCTGTAAAGCTGATCCTCATGGTTAGCTCTGTAAAGCTTATCATCATGGTTAGCTCTGTAAAGCTGATCCTCATGGTTAGCTCTGTAAATCTGATCCTCATGGTTAGCTCTGTAAAGCTGATCCTCATGGTTAGCTCTGTATAGCTGATCCTCATGGTTAGCTCTGTAAAGCTGATCCTCATGGTTTTCTCTGTATAGATGATGCTCGCGGTTAGCTCTGTAAAGCTGATCATCATGGTTAGCTCTGCATAGATGATGCTCGCGGTTAGCTCTGTAAAGCTGATCATCATGGTTAGCTCTGTATAGATGATGCTCGCGGTTAGCTCTGTAAAGCTGATCATCATGGTTAGCTCTGTAAAACTGATCCTCATGGTTAGCTCTGTAAAGCTGATCATCATGGTTAGCTCTGTAAAGCTGATCCTCATGGTTAGCTCTGTAAATCTGATCCTCATGGTTAGCTCTGTAAAGCTGATCCTCATTGTTAGCTCTGTATAGCTGATCCTCATGGTTAGCTCTGTAAAGCTGATCCTCATGGTTAGCTCTGTAAATCTGATCCTCATGGTTTTCTCTGTATAGATGATGCTCGCGGTTAGCTCTGTAAAGCTGATCATCATGGTTAGCTCTGCATAGATGATGCTCGCGGTTAGCTCTGTAAAGCTGATCATCATGGTTAGCTCTGTATAGATGATGCTCGCGGTTAGCTCTGTAAAGCTGATCATCATGGTTAGCTCTGTAAAACTGATCCTCATGGTTAGCTCTGTAAAGCTGATCATCATGGTTAGCTCTGTAAAGCTGATTTTCATGGTTAGCTCTGTAAAGCTGATCCTCATGGTTAGCTCTGTAAAGCTGATTTTCATGGTTAGCTCTGTAAAACTGATCCTCATGGTTAGCTCTGTAAAGCTGATCCGCATGGTTAGCTCTCTAAAGCTGATCCTCATGGTTAGCTCTGTAAAGCTGATCATCATGGTTAGCTCTGTAAAGATTATCATCATGGTTAGCTCTGTGTATCTGATTCTCATGGTTAGCTCTGCAAAGCTGATCCTCATGGTTAGCTCTGTAAAACTAATCCTCATGGTTAGCTCTGTAAAGCTGATCAGTATGGTTAGCTCTGTGTATCTGATTCTCATGGTTAGCTCTGTAAAGCTGACCCTCATTGTAAGCTCTGTGTATCTGATTCTCATGGTTAGCTCTGCAAAGCTTATCCTCATGGTTAGCTCTGTAAAACTGATCCTCATGGTTAGCTCTGTAAAGCTGATCCTCATGGTTAGCTCTGTAAAGCTTATCATCATGGTTAGCTCTGTAAAGCTGATCCTCATGGTTAGCTCTGTAAATCTGATCCTCATGGTTAGCTCTGTAAAGCTGATCCTCATGGTTAGCTCTGTATAGCTGATCCTCATGGTTAGCTCTGTAAAGCTGATCCTCATGGTTAGCTCTGTAAAGCTGATCCTCATGGTTTGCTCTGTATAGATGATGCTCGCAGTTAGCTCTGTAAAGCTGATCATCATGGTTAGCTCTGCATAGATGATGCTCGCGGTTAGCTCTGTAAAGCTGATCATCATGGTTAGCTCTGTATAGATGATGCTCGCGGTTAGCTCTGTAAAGCTGATCATCATGGTTAGCTCTGTATAGATGATGCTTGCGGTTAGCTCTTTAAAGCTGATCATCATGGTTAGCTCTGTATAGATGATGCTCGTGGTTATCTCTGTAAAGCTGATCATCATGGTTAGCCCTGTATAGATGATGCTCGCGGTTAGCTCTGTAAAGCTGATCATCATGGTTAGCTCTGTATAGATGATGCTCACGGTTAGCTCTGTAAAGCTGATCATCATGGTTAGCTCTGTAAAGCTGATCATCATGGTTAGCTCTGTATAGATGATGCTCGCGGTTAGCTCTGTAAAGCTGATCCTCATGGTTTGCTCTGTATAGATGATGCTCGCGGTTAGCTCTGTAAAGCTGATCATCATGGTTAGCTCTGCATAGATGATGCTCGCGGTTAGCTCTGTAAAGCTGATCATCATGGTTAGCTCTGTATAGATGATGCTCGCGGTTAGCTCTGTAAAGCTGATCCTCATGGTTTGCTCTGTATAGATGATGCTCGCGGTTAGCTCTGTAAAGCTGATCCTCATGGTTAGCTCTGTATAGATGATGCTCGCGGTTAGCTCTGTAAAGCTGATCATCATGGTTAGCTCTGTATAGATGATGCTCGTGGTTAGCTCTCTAAAGCTGATCATCATGGTTAGCTCTGTATAGATGATGCTCGCGGTTAGCTCTGTAAAGCTGATCATCATGGTTAGCTCTGTATAGATGATGCTCGCGGTTAGCTCTGTAAAGCTGATCATCATGGTTAGCTCTGTAAAGCTGATCATCATGGTTAGCTCTGTAAAGCTGATCCTCATGGTTAGCTCTGTAAAGCTGATCCGCATGGTTAGCTCTGTAAAGCTGATCCTCATGGTTAGCTCTGTAAAGCTGATCCTCATGGTTAGCTCTATAAAGCTGATTTTCATGGTTAGCTCTGTAAAGCTGATCCTCATGGTTAGCTCTGTAAAGCTGATCCTCATGGTTAGCTCTGTAAAACTGATCCTCATGGTTAGCTGTGTAAAGCTGATCCGCATGGTTAGCTCTGTAAAGCTGATTTTCATGGTTAGCTCTGTAAAACTGATCCTCATGGTTAGCTCTGTAAAGCTGATCATCATGGTTAGCTCTGTAAAGCTGATTTTCATGGTTAGCTCTGTAAAGCTGATCCTCATGGTTAGCTCTGTAAAGCTGATTTTCATGGTTAGCTCTGTAAAACTGATCCTCATGGTTAGCTCTGTAAAGCTGATCCGCATGGTTAGCTCTGTAAAGCTGATCCTCATGGTTAGCTCTGTAAAGCTGATCATCATGGTTAGCTCTGTAAAGATGATCACCATGGTTAGCTCTGTGTATCTGATTCTCATGGTTAGATCTGCAAAGCTGATCCTCATGGTTAGCTCTGTAAAACTAATCCTCATGGTTAGCTCTGTAAAGCTGATCAGTATGGTTAGCTCTGTGTATCTGATTATCATGGTTAGCTCTGTAAAGCTGACCCTCATTGTAAGCTCTGTGTATCTGATTCTCATGGTTAGCTCTGCAAAGCTGATCCTCATGGTTAGCTCTGTAAAACGGATCCTCATGGTTAGCTCTGTAAAGCTGATCAGTATGGTTAGCTCTGTAAAGCTGATCCTCATGGTTAGCTCTGTAAAGCTGATCCTCATGGTTAGCTCTGTAAAGCTTATCATCATGGTTAGCTCTGTAAAGCTGATCCTCATGGTTAGCTCTGTAAATCTGATCCTCATGGTTAGCTCTGTAAAGCTGATCCTCATGGTTAGCTCTGTATAGCTGATCCTCATGGTTAGCTCTGTAAAGCTGATCCTCATGGTTTTCTCTGTATAGATGATGCTCGCGGTTAGCTCTGTAAAGCTGATCATCATGGTTAGCTCTGCATAGATGATGCTCGCGGTTAGCTCTGTAAAGCTGATCATCATGGTTAGCTCTGTAAAGCTGATCATCATGGTTAGCTCTGTAAAGTTGATCCTCATGGTTAGCTCTGTAAAGCTGATTTTCATGGTTAGCTCTGTAAAGTTGATCCTCATGGTTAGCTCTGTAAAGCTGATTTTCATGGTTAGCTCTGTAAAACTGATCCTCATGGTTATCTCTGTAAAGCTGATCCGCATGGTTAGCTCTCTAAAGCTGATCCTCATGGTTAGCTCTGTAAAGCTGATCATCATGGTTAGCTCTGTAAAGATTATCATCATGGTTAGCTCTGTGTATCTGATTCTCATGGTTAGCTCTGCAAAGCTGATCCTCATGGTTAGCTCTGTAAAACTAATCCTCATGGTTAGCTCTGTAAAGCTGATCAGTATGGTTAGCTCTGTGTATCTGATTCTCATGGTTAGCTCTGTAAAGCTGACCCTCATTGTAAGCTCTGTGTATCTGATTCTCATGGTTAGCTCTGCAAAGCTTATCCTCATGGTTAGCTCTGTAAAACTGATCCTCATGGTTAGCTCTGTAAAGCTGATCCTCATGGTTAGCTCTGTAAAGCTTATCATCATGGTTAGCTCTGTAAAGCTTATCATCATGGTTAGCTCTGTAAAGCTGATCCTCATGGTTAGCTCTGTAAATCTGATCCTCATGGTTAGCTCTGTAAAACTGATCCTCATGGTTATCTCTGTAAAGCTGATCCGCATGGTTAGCTCTCTAAAGCTGATCCTCATGGTTAGCTCTGTAAAGCTGATCATCATTGTTAGCTCTGTAAAGATTATCATCATGGTTAGCTCTGTGTATCTGATTCTCATGGTTAGCTCTGCAAAGCTGATCCTCATGGTTAGCTCTGTAAAACTAATCCTCATGGTTAGCTCTGTAAAGCTGATCAGTATGGTTAGCTCTGTGTATCTGATTCTCATGGTTAGCTCTGTAAAGCTGACCCTCATTGTAAGCTCTGTGTATCTGATTCTCATGGTTAGCTCTGCAAAGCTTATCCTCATGGTTAGCTCTGTAAAACTGATCCTCATGGTTAGCTCTGTAAAGCTGATCCTCATGGTTAGCTCTGTAAAGCTTATCATCATGGTTAGCTCTGTAAAGCTGATCCTCATGGTTAGCTCTGTAAATCTGATCCTCATGGTTAGCTCTGTAAAGCTGATCCTCATGGTTAGCTCTGTATAGCTGATCCTCATGGTTAGCTCTGTAAAGCTGATCCTCATGGTTAGCTCTGTAAAGCTGATCCTCATGGTTTGCTCTGTATAGATGATGCTCGCGGTTAGCTCTGTAAAGCTGATCATCATGGTTAGCTCTGCATAGATGATGCTCGCGGTTAGCTCTGTAAAGCTGATCATCATGGTTAGCTCTGTATAGATTTTGCTCGCGGTTAGCTCTGTAAAGCTGATCATCATGGTTAGCTCTGTATAGATGATGCTCGCGGTTAGCTCTGTAAAGCTGATCATCATGGTTAGCTCTGTATAGATGATGCTCGTGGTTAGCTCTGTAAAGCTGATCATCATGGTTAGCTCTGTATAGATGATGCTCGCGGTTAGCTCTGTAAAGCTGATCATCATGGTTAGCTCTGTATAGATGATGCTCGTGGTTAGCTCTGTAAAGCTGATCATCATGGTTAGCTCTGTATAGATGATGCTCACGGTTAGCTCTGTAAAGCTGATCATCATGGTTAGCTCTGTATAGATGATGCTCGCAGTTAGCTCTGTAAAGCTGATCCTCATGGTTTGCTCTGTATAGATGATGCTCGCGGTTAGCTCTGTAAAGCTGATCATCATGGTTAGCTCTGCATAGATGATGCTCGCGGTTAGCTCTGTAAAGCTGATCATCATGGTTATCTCTGTATAGATGATGCTCGCGGTTAGCTCTGTAAAGCTGATCCTCATGGTTTGCTCTGTATAGATGATGCTCGCGGTTAGCTCTGTAAAGCTGATCCTCATGGTTAGCTCTGTATAGATGATGCTCGCGGTTAGCTCTGTAAAGCTGATCATCATGGTTAGCTCTGTATAGATGATGCTCACGGTTAGCTCTGTAAAGCTGATCATCATGGTTAGCTCTGTAAAGCTGATCATCATGGTTAGCTCTGTATAGATGATGCTCGCGGTTAGCTCTGTAAAGCTGATCCTCATGGTTTGCTCTGTATAGATGATGCTCGCGGTTAGCTCTGTAAAGCTGATCATCATGGTTAGCTCTGCATAGATGATGCTCGCGGTTAGCTCTGTAAAGCTGATCATCATGGTTAGCTCTGTATAGATGATGCTCGCGGTTAGCTCTGTAAAGCTGATCCTCATGGTTTGCTCTGTATAGATGATGCTCGCGGTTAGCTCTGTAAAGCTGATCCTCATGGTTAGCTCTGTATAGATGATGCTCGCGGTTAGCTCTGTAAAGCTGATCATCATGGTTAGCTCTGTATAGATGATGCTCGTGGTTAGCTCTCTAAAGCTGATCATCATGGTTAGCTCTGTATAGATGATGCTCGCGGTTAGCTCTGTAAAGCTGATCATCATGGTTAGCTCTGTATAGATGATGCTCGCGGTTAGCTCTGTAAAGCTGATCATCATGGTTAGCTCTGTAAAGCTGATCATCATGGTTAGCTCTGTAAAGCTGATCCTCATGGTTAGCTCTGTAAAGCTGATCCGCATGGTTAGCTCTGTAAAGCTGATCCTCATGGTTAGCTCTGTAAAGCTGATCCTCATGGTTAGCTCTATAAAGCTGATTTTCATGGTTAGCTCTGTAAAGCTGATCCTCATGGTTAGCTCTGTAAAGCTGATCCTCATGGTTAGCTCTGTAAAACTGATCCTCATGGTTAGCTGTGTAAAGCTGATCCGCATGGTTAGCTCTGTAAAGCTGATTTTCATGGTTAGCTCTGTAAAACTGATCCTCATGGTTAGCTCTGTAAAGCTGATCATCATGGTTAGCTCTGTAAAGCTGATTTTCATGGTTAGCTCTGTAAAGCTGATCCTCATGGTTAGCTCTGTAAAGCTGATTTTCATGGTTAGCTCTGTAAAACTGATCCTCATGGTTAGCTCTGTAAAGCTGATCCGCATGGTTAGCTCTGTAAAGCTGATCCTCATAGTTAGCTCTGTAAAGCTGATCATCATGGTTAGCTCTGTAAAGATGATCACCATGGTTAGCTCTGTGTATCTGATTCTCATGGTTAGATCTGCAAAGCTGATCCTCATGGTTAGCTCTGTAAAACTAATCCTCATGGTTAGCTCTGTAAAGCTGATCAGTATGGTTAGCTCTGTGTATCTGATTATCATGGTTAGCTCTGTAAAGCTGACCCTCATTGTAAGCTCTGTGTATCTGATTCTCATGGTTAGCTCTGCAAAGCTGATCCTCATGGTTAGCTCTGTAAAACGGATCCTCATGGTTAGCTCTGTAAAGCTGATCAGTATGGTTAGCTCTGTAAAGCTGATCCTCATGGTTAGCTCTGTAAAGCTGATCCTCATGGTTAGCTCTGTAAAGCTTATCATCATGGTTAGCTCTGTAAAGCTGATCCTCATGGTTAGCTCTGTAAATCTGATCCTCATGGTTAGCTCTGTAAAGCTGATCCTCATGGTTAGCTCTGTATAGCTGATCCTCATGGTTAGCTCTGTAAAGCTGATCCTCATGGTTTTCTCTGTATAGATGATGCTCGCGGTTAGCTCTGTAAAGCTGATCATCATGGTTAGCTCTGCATAGATGATGCTCGCGGTTAGCTCTGTAAAGCTGATCATCATGGTTAGCTCTGTATAGATGATGCTCGCGGTTAGCTCTGTAAAGCTGATCATCATGGTTAGCTCTGTAAAACTGATCCTCATGGTTAGCTCTGTAAAGCTGATCATCATGGTTAGCTCTGTAAAGCTGATTTTCATGGTTAGCTCTGTAAAGTTGATCCTCATGGTTAGCTCTGTAAAGCTGATTTTCATGGTTAGCTCTGTAAAACTGATCCTCATGGTTATCTCTGTAAAGCTGATCCGCATGGTTAGCTCTCTAAAGCTGATCCTCATGGTTAGCTCTGTAAAGCTGATCATCATGGTTAGCTCTGTAAAGATTATCATCATGGTTAGCTCTGTGTATCTGATTCTCATGGTTAGCTCTGCAAAGCTGATCCTCATGGTTAGCTCTGTAAAACTAATCCTCATGGTTAGCTCTGTAAAGCTGATCAGTATGGTTAGCTCTGTGTATCTGATTCTCATGGTTAGCTCTGTAAAGCTGACCCTCATTGTAAGCTCTGTGTATCTGATTCTCATGGTTAGCTCTGCAAAGCTTATCCTCATGGTTAGCTCTGTAAAACGGATCCTCATGGTTAGCTCTGTAAAGCTGATCCTCATGGTTAGCTCTGTAAAGCTTATCATCATGGTTAGCTCTGTAAAGCTGATCCTCATGGTTAGCTCTGTAAATCTGATCCTCATGGTTAGCTCTGTAAAGCTGATCCTCATGGTTAGCTCTGTATAGCTGATCCTCATGGTTAGCTCTGTAAAGCTGATCCTCATGGTTTGCTCTGTATAGATGATGCTCGCGGTTAGCTCTGTAAAGCTGATCATCATGGTTAGCTCTGCATAGATGATGCTCGCGGTTAGCTCTGTAAAGCTGATCATCATGGTTAGCTCTGTATAGATGATGCTCGCGGTTAGCTCTGTAAAGCTGATCATCATGGTTAGCTCTGTATAGATGATGCTCGCGGTTAGCTCTGTAAAGCTGATCATCATGGTTAGCTCTGTATAGATGATGCTCGTGGTTAGCTCTGTAAAGCTGATCATCATGGTTAGCTCTGTATAGATGATGCTCGCGGTTAGCTCTGTAAAGCTGATCATCATGGTTAGCTCTGTATAGATGATGCTCGCGGTTAGCTCTGTAAAGCTGATCATCATGGTTAGCTCTGTAAAGCTGATCATCATGGTTAGCTCTGTAAAGCTGATCATCATGGTTAGCTCTGTATAGATGATGCTCGCGGTTAGCTCTGTAAAGCTGATCCTCATGGTTTGCTCTGTATAGATGATGCTCGCGGTTAGCTCTGTAAAGCTGATCATCATGGTTAGCTCTGCATAGATGATGCTTGCGGTTAGCTCTGTAAAGCTGATCATCATGGTTAGCTCTGTATATATGATGCTCGTGGTTAGCTCTGTAAAGCTGATCATCATGGTTAGCTCTGTATAGATGATGCTCGCGGTTAGCTCTGTAAAGCTGATCATCATGGTTAGCTCTGTAAAGCTGATCATCATGGTTAGCTCTGTAAAGCTGATCATCATGGTTAGCTCTGTATAGATGATGCTCGCAGTTAGCTCTGTAAAGCTGATCATCATGGTTAGCTCTGTAAAGATGATGCTCGTGGTTAGCTCTGTAAAGCTGATCATCATGGTTAGCTCTGTAAAGCTGATCATCATGGTTAGCTCTGTAAAGATGATGCTCGTGGTTAGCTCTGTAAAGCTGATCATCATGGTTAGCTCTGTAAAGCTGATCATCATGGTTAGCTCTGTAAAGATGATGCTCGCGGTTAGCTCTGTAAAGCTGATCCTCATGGTTAGCTCTGTAAAGCTGATCATCATGGTTAGCTCTGTAATGATGATGCTCGTGGCTAGCTCGGTATAGATGATGCTCGCGGTTAGCTCTGTAAAGCTGATCATCATGGTTAGCTCTGTAAAGATGATGCTCGTGGTTAGCTCTGTAAAGCTGATCATCATGGTTAGCTCTGTAAAGCTGATCATCATGGTTAGCTCTGTAAAGATGATGCTCGTGGTTAGCTCTGTAAAGCTGATCATCATGGTTAGCTCTGTAAAGCTGATCATCATGGTTAGCTCTGTAAAGATGATGCTCGCGGTTAGCTCTGTAAAGCTGATCATCATGGTTAGCTCTGTAAAGCTGATCATCATGGTTAGCTCTGTAAAGCGTATCATCATGGTTAGCTCTGTATAGATGATGCTCGCGGTTAGCTCTGTAAAGCTGATCATCATGGTTAGCTCTGTAAAGATGATGCTCTTGGTTAGCTTGGTATATTGACATTTACATTTTAGTAATTTAGCAGATGCTTTAATCCAGAGCCACTTACTGGAGCAATCACCGTTAAGTGGCTTGCTCAAGGGTTAGGTGTCATCTGATAAAATTCCATATTTTCCTTGAAAGTTAGCAACATTCCGGTAGTTTACTCAAAAGTTTCCAGTACCCTCCCTTTGGAACCTTAATCGCCACTAAGACTTTGGTTGTGTCATAAGTCACTACTTTAGAGGGAATAGGGTATTATTTCAGACACCTACAGCCTTCTACTGGGACAGCTGTCCTTGTCCTGTCTAACACCTATCGTTACTAGCATGGTTACCGCCCTGGATCCCAAAAATAAATACTGTACCTTATTTCTGTAAATAAAAATGTTTCAGCACGTTGGAAATAAATATAACAAAAATGTATTGTTTACTAAAGAAATGCTTTACACTTGGGGGACAAAGCAGATATCTCGGTGTTATTTGAGTGACAGACACTATGTTAAAAATAGTCTAATATAAACCCACCTATGTTAATAGGTGTTGTGCATGAGCTCACCTGGGATGTAGTGGGTTGGAGGCAAGCTGCGGGCAATTCAGGGGCTGGATTGAATGGAAACCTATCATGTTTTGAATATGTCTCTTCTGCCTTGCAGGGATGTCTGTGTTCCAGAGGAATGAAATCCCTTTTATTGTGATGGCTAACAAAGCCTGCAGAATACCGGGGGAAATACAACACATCTATTACTTTTGCTGTTTTCTCAAGTTTACAAAAAAAAAACATGGAGGTAAGACTCTTCCTTGAAGTAGCTTCTTATATTACAGTCAAAAGTACTTAGGGAGAATAATACGATATGCTACCAATGGAGTTATTGAGTCAATGGCCTGTTTATTTATTTATTTCACCTTTATTTAACCAGATATGCTAGTTGAGAACAAGTTCTCATTTACAACTGTGACCTGGCTAAGATGAGTTGTAGCAATTTGACACATACAACAACACAGAGTTACACATGGAATAAACAAAACATACAGTCAATAATACAGTAGAACAAAAGAGAACAAAAAGTCTATATACAGTGAGTGCAAATGAGGTAAATTAAGGAAATAAATAGGCCATGGTGGCGAGGTACTTACAATATAGCAATTAAACACTGGAATGGTAGATCGGCAGAAGATGAATGGCCTGTGAATGCATCTATAAGGTACTAAATGTACAAGTGCAATTTTAGGACAATAGAACAAGTCCTAAGAAGTCTCTGCGAGTAAAGTAAGTCAACCAACATGTTCATTCAATAAGGAATCACGGCTTTTACTTCAGCTGGTCAGAGCAGGTGTTCCTAATGTTTTGTGCACCCTTCGCTGAGACTGCATCTTAAAATGTCACCGCGTTCCCTTCATGGTGCAACACTTCCCACCAGAGCTCTATGGGGCTGAAGGGAATAGGTTGCTATTTGAGACACAGACTAATGGATATGACCACATGTTCTGGTAGTCTGCCAGTCTTCCTGCCACAAATTCAACAACAATGGAGAAGGAGATGGGATTACCCCACAGGATTGTAATGAAATTAGATGAGATGGGATTACCACACAGGATTATAATGAAATTAGATGAGATGGGATTACCCCACAGGATTATAATGCATTTAGATTAGATGGGATTACCCCACAGGATTGTAATGAAATTAGATGAGATGGGAAAACCCCACAGGATTATAATGAAATTAGATGAGATGGGAATTCCCCACAGGATTGTGAAATAATCTGTGAAAAGCCACATATATAACGGTATGATGTATGGCATGGTGGTGGAGTTGTGTCCAAGCAGTGCGACACAAACAAAATATAACACAATAGAAAAAAAAGAAAGTCTATATACAATGAGTGGAAATGAGGTAAGATTATGGAGGCAAGGCAATAAATAGGCCATAGTGGCGAAATAATTACAATTGAGCAATTACAGACTGGAGTGATAGACGTGCAGACGATGATGTTCAAGTAGAGATACTGGGGTGCAAAATAGCAAAAACTAAATTAATAACAGTATGGGGATGAGGTAGTTGGATAGGCTATTTACAGATGGACTATGTACAGGTGCAGTGATCTGTGAGCTGCTTAAAGCTAGTGAGGGCAATATGAGACTCCAGCTTCAGTGATTTTTGCAATTCGTTCCAGTTATGGGCAGCAGAGAACTGGAAGTAAAGGCGGCCAAAGGAGGAATTGGCTTTGGGGGTGAAATAGTGAAATATACCTGCGGGAGCGCCTGCTGTGGGTGGGTGCTGCTATGGTGACCAGTGAGCTGCGATAAGGCGGGGCTTTACCTAGCAAAGACTTGTAGATGACCTGGAGCCAGTGGGTTTGGCGACGAGTATGAAGCGAGGGGCAGCCAAAGAGAGCATACAGGTCGCAGTAGTAGGTAGTTTATGGGGCTTTGGAGACAAAATGGATGGCACTGTGATAGACTGCATCCAACATCCATGACGATCCTGGTCATTATAACACTCTTCCCTCCAGGCCCCATGATGATCCTGGTCATTATAACACTCTTCGCTCCAGGCCCCATGATGATCCTGGTCATCATAACACTCTTCCCTCCAGGCCCCATGATGATCCTGGTGATTATAACACTCTTCCCTCCAGGCCCCATGATGATCCTGGTCATCATAACACTCTTCCGTCCAGGTCCAATGATGATCCTGGTCATTATAACACTCTTCCCTCCAGGCCCCATGATGATCCTGGTCATTATAACACTCTTCCCTCCAGGCCCCATGATGATCCTGGTCATTATAACACTCTTCCCTCCAGGCTCCATGATGATCCTGGTCATTATAACACTCTTCCCTCCAGGCCCCATGATGAACCTGGTCATTATAACACTCTTCCCTCCAGGCCCCATGATGATCCTGGTCATTATAACACTCTTCGCTCCAGACCCTGTGATGATCCTGGTCATCATAACACACTTCCTCTAGCTTTAAATCACATCACCGGTGTGCATAACTATAGTGATATTTGCTTAACAGCGACCATCTTCCCTCAACTCAACAGTACAATGAACATCAGAATCCTCCTGCTCAGCCTCTGTCTCTTTCTCTGTGTGGTCTTCTGTGGCTGTAAGACGGTGTAGTCCTCTGTAAGACGGTGTAGTCCTCTGTGGCTTTAAGACGGTGTGGTCCTCTGTAAGACGGTGTAGTCCTCTGTAAGAAGGTGTGGTCCCCTGTGGTTGTAAGACGGTGTGGTCCCCTGTGGCTGTAAGACGGTGTAGTGCCCTGTAAGACGGTGCAGTCCTCTGTGGCTGTAAGACGGTGTGGTCCCCTGTGGCTGTAAGACGGTGTGGTCCCCTGTGGCTGTAAGACGGTGTGGTCCTCTGTAAGACGGTGTGGAACTCTGTGGCTTTAAGACAGTGTAGTGTCCTGTAAGACGGTGTAGTCCTCTGTGGCTGTAAGACGGTGTAGTGTCATGTAAGACGGTGTAGTCCCCTGTAAGACGGTGTGGTCTTCTGTGGCTGTAAGACGGTGTGGTCCCCTGTGGCTTTAAGACAGTGTAGTGTCCTGTAAGACGGTGTAGTCCTCTGTGGCTGTAAGACGGTGTAGTGTCATGTAAGACGGTGTAGTCCCCTGTAAGACGGTGTGGTCTTCTGTGGCTGTAAGACGGTGTAGTCCTCTGTGGCTGTAAGACGGTGTAGTCCTCTGTGGCTTTAAGACAGTGTAGTGTCATGTAAGACGGTGTAGTCCACTGTGGCTTTAAGACAGTGTAGTGTCCTGTAAGACGGTGTAGTGTCATGTAAGACGGTGTAGTCCCCTGTAAGACGGTGTGGTCCTCTGTGGCTGTAAGACGGTGTAGTCCTCTGTGGCTGTAAGACGGTGTAGTGTCCTGTAAGACGGTGTGGTCCTCTGTGGCTGTAAGACGGTGTAGTCCTCTGTGGCTGTAAGACGGTGTGGTTCTCTGTGGCTGTAAGACGGTGTAGTCCTCTGTGGCTGTAAGACGGTGTGGTTCTCTGTGGCTGTAAGACGGTGTGGTCCTCTGTGGCTTTAAGACGGTGTGGTCCCCTCTGGCTGTAAGACGGTGTGGTCCCGTGTGGCTGTAAGACGGTGTGGTCCTCTCTGGCTGTAAGACGGTGTGGTCCTCTCTGGCTGAAAGACGGTGCGGTCCTTTGTAAGACGGTGTGGTCCCCTGTGGTTGTAAGACGGTGTGGTCCTCTGTGGCTTTAAGACGTTGTCGTCCTCGTGGCTTTAAGACGGTGTGGTCCCCTTTGGCTTTAAGACGGTGTGGTCCCCTGTGGCTTTAAGACGGTGTGGTCCCCTGTGACCTTTAAGATGGTGTGGTCCTCTGGGGCTGTAAGACGGTGTAGTCCTCTGGGGCTGTAAGACAGTGTAGTCCTCTGGGGCTGTAAGATGGTGTAGTCCTCTGTGGCTTCAAGACGGTGTGGTCCCCTGTGGCTGTAAGACGGTGTGGTCCCCTGTGGCTTTAAGACGGTGTGGTCCCCTGTGGCTGTAAGATGGTGTGGTCCCTTGTGGCTGTAAGAAGGTGTTGTCCCCTGTGGCTGTAAGACGGTGTGGTCCTCTGTGGCTTTAAGACGGTGTGGTCCCCTCTGGCTGTAAGACGGTGTGGTCCCCTGTGGCTGTAAGACGGTGTGGTCCTCTCTGGCTGTAAGACGGTGTGGTCCTCTCTGGCTGTAAGACAGTGCGGTCCTTTGTAAGACGGGGTGGTCCCCTGTGGTTGTAAGACGGTGTGGTCCTCTGTGGCTTTAAGACGGTGTCATCCTCGTGGCTTTAAGACTGTGTGGTCCTCTGTGGCTTTAAGACGGTGTGGTCCCCTTTGGCTTTAAGACGGTGTGGTCCCCTGTGGCTTTAAGACGGTGTGGTCCCCTGTGACCTTTAAGACGGTGTGGTCCTCTGGGGCTGTAAGACGGTGTAGTCCTCTGGGGCTGTAAGACGGTGTGGTCCTCTGTAAGACGGTGTGGTCCTCTGTGGCTTTAAGACGGTGTGGTCCTCTGTGGCTTTAAGACGGTGTGGTCCCTGTGGCTGTAAGACGGTGTGGTCCTCTGGGGCTGTAAGACGGTTAGGTCCTCTGTAAGACGGTGTGGTCCTCTGTGGCTTTAAGACGGTGTGGTCCTCTGTGGCTTTAAGACGGTGTGGTCCCCTGTGGCTTTAAGACGGTGTGGTCCCCTGTGGCTGTAAGACGGTGTGGTCCTCTGTGGCTTTAAGACGGTGTGGTCCCCTGTGGCTGTAAGATGGTGTGGTCCCCTGTGGCTGTAAGACGGTGTGGTCCCCTGTGGCTGTAAGACGGTGTGGTCCTCTCTGGCTGTAAGACGGTGCGGTCCTTTGTAAGACGGTGTGGTCCCCTGTGGTTGTAAGACGGTGTGGTCCTCTGTGGCTTGAAGACGGTGTCGTCCTCGTGGCTTTAAGACGGTGTGGTCCTCTGTGGCTTTAAGACGGTGTGGTCCCCTTTGGCTTTAAGACGGTGTGGTCCCCTGTGGCTTTAAGACGGTGTGGTCCCCTTTGGCTTTAAGACGGTGTGGTCTTCTGGGGCTGTAAGACGGTGTAGTCCTCTGGGGCTGTAAGATGGTGTAGTCCTCTGCGGCTTCAAGACGTTGTGGTCCCCTGTGGCTGTAAGACGGTGTGGTCCCCTGTGGCTTTAAGACGGTGTGGTCCCCTGTGGCTTTAAGACGGTTTGGTCCCCTGTGGCTTTAAGACGGTGTGGAACTCTGTGGCTTTAAGACGGTGTGGTCCTCTGTGGCTTTAAGACGGTGTGGTCCCCTGTGGCTTTAAGACGGTGTGGTCCCCTGTGGCTTTAAGACGGTGTGGTACCCTGTGGCTTTAAGACGGTGTGGTCCTCTGTGGCTGTAAGTCTGTGTGTTCCTCTTTGGCTTTAAGACGGTGTGGTACTCTGTGGCTTTAAGACAGTGTGGTCCCCTGTGGCTGTAAGATGGTGTGGTCCTCTTTAAGATGGTGTGGAACTGTGTCTGTAAGACGGTGTGGCTTTAAGACGGTGTTGTACCCTGTGGCTTTAAGACGGTGTAGTCCCCTGTGGCTGTAAGACGATGTGGTCCTCTGTAAGGCGGTGTGGACCTCTTTGGCTGTAAGACGGTGTGGTCCTCTGTGGCTTTAAGACGGTGTGGTCCCCTGTGGCTGTAAGACGGTGTAGTCCCCTGTGGCTGTAAGACGGTGTGGTCCTCTGTAAGGCGGTGTGGTCCTTTGTAAGGCAGTGTGGTCCTCTTTGGCTGTAAGACGGTGTGGTCCCCTGTGGCTGTAAGACGGTGTGGTCCTCTGGGGCTGTAAGACGGTGTGGTCCTCTGTAAGACGGTGTGGTCCCCTGTGGTTGTAAGACGGTGTGGTCCTCTGTGGCTTGAAGACGGTGTCGTCCTCGTGGCTTTAAGACGGTGTGGTCCTCTGTGGCTTTAAGACGGTGTGGTCCCCTTTGGCTTTAAGACGGTGTGGTCCCCTGTGGCTTTAAGACGGTGTGGTCCCCTTTGGCTTTAAGACGGTGTGGTCTTCTGGGGCTGTAAGACGGTGTAGTCCTCTGGGGCTGTAAGATGGTGTAGTCCTCTGCGGCTTCAAGACGTTGTGGTCCCCTGTGGCTGTAAGACGGTGTGGTCCCCTGTGGCTTTAAGACGGTGTGGTCCCCTGTGGCTTTAAGACGGTTTGGTCCCCTGTGGCTTTAAGACGGTGTGGAACTCTGTGGCTTTAAGACGGTGTGGTCCTCTGTGGCTTTAAGACGGTGTGGTCCCCTGTGGCTTTAAGACGGTGTGGTCCCCTGTGGCTTTAAGACGGTGTGGTACCCTGTGGCTTTAAGACGGTGTGGTCCTCTGTGGCTGTAAGTCTGTGTGTTCCTCTTTGGCTTTAAGACGGTGTGGTACTCTGTGGCTTTAAGACAGTGTGGTCCCCTGTGGCTGTAAGATGGTGTGGTCCTCTTTAAGATGGTGTGGAACTGTGTCTGTAAGACGGTGTGGCTTTAAGACGGTGTTGTACCCTGTGGCTTTAAGACGGTGTAGTCCCCTGTGGCTGTAAGACGATGTGGTCCTCTGTAAGGCGGTGTGGACCTCTTTGGCTGTAAGACGGTGTGGTCCTCTGTGGCTTTAAGACGGTGTGGTCCCCTGTGGCTGTAAGACGGTGTAGTCCCCTGTGGCTGTAAGACGGTGTGGTCCTCTGTAAGGCGGTGTGGTCCTTTGTAAGGCAGTGTGGTCCTCTTTGGCTGTAAGACGGTGTGGTCCCCTGTGGCTGTAAGACGGTGTGGTCCTCTGGGGCTGTAAGACGGTGTGGTCCTCTGTAAGACGGTGTGGTCCTCTGTGGCTTTAAGACGGTGTGGTCCTCTGTGGCTTTTAGACGGTGTGGTCCCCTGTGGCTGTAAGACGGTGTGGTCCTCTGGGGCTGTAAGACGGTGTGGTCCTCTGTAAGACGGTGTGGTCCTCTGTGGCTTTAAGACGGTGTGGTCCTCTGTGGCTTTAAGACGGTGTGGTCCCCTGTGGCTGTAAGACGGTGTGGTCCCCTGTGGCTGTAAGACGGTGTGGTCCTCTGTGGCTTTAAGACGGTGTGGTCCCCTGTGGCTGTAAGATGGTGTGGTCCCCTGTGGCTGTAAGACGGTGTGGTCCCCTGTGGCTGTAAGACGGTGTGGTCCTCTCTGGCTGTAAGACGGTGCGGTCCTTTGTAAGACGGTGTGGTCCCCTGTGGTTGTAAGACGGTGTGGTCCTCTGTGGCTTTAAGATGGTGTCGTCCTCGTGGCTTTAAGACGGTGTGGTCCTCTGTGGCTTTAAGACGGTGTGGTCCCCTTTGGCTTCAAGACGGTGTGGTCCCCTGTGGCTTTAAGACGGTGTGGTCCCCTTTGGCTTTAAGACGGTGTGGTCTTCTGGGGCTGTAAGACGGTGTAGTCCTCTGGGGCTGTAAGATGGTGTAGTCCTCTGTGGCTTCAAGACGTTGTGGTCCCCTGTGGCTGTAAGACGGTGTGGTCCCCTGTGGCTTTAAGACGGTGTGGTCCCCTGTGGCTTTAAGACGGTGTGGTCCCCTGTGGCTTTAAGACGGTGTGGAACTCTGTGGCTGTAAGACGGTGTGGTCCTCTCTGGGTGTAAGACGGTGTGGTCCCCTGTGGCTTTAAGACGGTGTGGTCCCCTGTGGCTTTAAGACGGTGTGGTCCCCTGTGGCTTTAAGACGGTGTGGTCCCCTGTGGCTGTAAGACGGTGTGGTCCCCTGTGGCTTTAAGACGGTGTGGTCCTCTGTGGCTGTAAGTCTGTGTGTTCCTCTTTGGCTTTAAGACGGTGTGGTACTCTGTGGCTTTAAGACAGTGTGGTCCCCTGTGGCTGTAAGACAGTGTGGTCCTCTGTAAGATGGTGTGGAACTGTGTCTGTAAGACGGTGTGGTCCCCTGTGGCTTTAAGACGGTGTGGAACTCTGTGGCTGTAAGACGGTGTGGTCCTCTCTGGGTGTAAGACGGTGTGGTCCCCTGTGGCTTTAAGACGGTGTGGTCCCCTGTGGCTTTAAGACGGTGTGGTCCCCTGTGGCTTTAAGACGGTGTGGTCCCCTGTGGCTGTAAGACGGTGTGGTCCCCTGTGGCTTTAAGACGGTGTGGTCCCCTGTGGCTTTAAGACGGTGTGGTCCCCTGTGGCTTTAAGACGGTGTGGTCCCCTGTGGCTGTAAGACGGTGTGGTCCCCTGTGGCTTTAAGACGGTGTGGTCCTCTGTGGCTGTAAGTCTGTGTGTTCCTCTTTGGCTTTAAGACGGTGTGGTCCTCTGTGGCTGTAAGTCTGTGTGTTCCTCTTTGGCTTTAAGACGGTGTGGTACCCTGTGGCTTTAAGACGGTGTAGTCCCCTGTGGCTGTACGACGATGTGGTCCTCTGTAAGGCGGTGTGGACCTCTTTGGCTGTAAGACGGTGTGGTCCTCTGTGGCTTTAAGACGGTGTGGTCCCCTGTGGCTGTAAGACGGTGTGGTCCTCTGTAAGGCGGTGTGGTCCTTTGTAAGGCGGTGTGGTCCTCTTTGGCTGTAAGACGGTGTGGTCCCCTGTGGCTGTAAGACGGTGTGGTCCTGTGTGGCTGTAAGACGGTGTGGTCCTCTCTGGCTGTAAGACGGTGTGGTCCTCTCTGGCTGTAAGACGGTGCGGTCCTTTGTAAGACGGTGTGGTCCCCTGTGGTTGTAAGACGGTGTGGTCCCCTGTGGCTTTAAGACGTTGTCGTCCTCGTGGCTTTAAGACGGTGTGGTCCCCTTTGGCTTTAAGACGGTGTGGTCCCCTGTGGCTTTAAGACGGTGTGGTCCCCTGTGACCTTTAAGACGGTGTGGTCCTCTGGGGCTGTAAGACGGTGTAGTCCTCTGGGGCTGTAAGACGGTGTAGTCCTCTGGGGCTGTAAGATGGTGTAGTCCTCTGTGGCTTCAAGACGGTGTGGTCCCCTGTGGCTGTAAGACGGTGTGGTCCCCTGTGGCTTTAAGACGGTGTGGTCCCCTGTGGCTGTAAGATGATGTGGTCCCTTGTGGCTCTAAGAAGGTGTTGTCCCCTGTGGCTGTAAGACGGTGTGGTCCTCTGTGGCTTTAAGACGGTGTGGTCCCCTCTGGCTGTAAGACGGTGTGGTCCCCTGTGGCTGTAAGACGGTGTGGTCCTCTCTGGCTGTAAGACGGTGTGGTCCTCTCTGGCTGTAAGACGGTGCGGTCCTTTGTAAGACGGGGTGGTCCCCTGTGGTTGTAAGACGGTGTGGTCCTCTGTGGCTTTAAGACGGTGTCGTCCTCGTGGCTTTAAGACTGTGTGGTCCTCTGTGGCTTTAAGACGGTGTGGTCCCCTTTGGCTTTAAGACGGTGTGGTCCCCTGTGGCTTTAAGACGGTGTGGTCCCCTGTGACCTTTAAGACGTTGTGGTCCTCTGGGGCTGTAAGACGGTGTAGTCCTCTGGGGCTGTAAGACGGTGTGGTCCTCTGTAAGACGGTGTGGTCCTCTGTGGCTTTAAGACGGTGTGGTCCTCTGTGGCTTTAAGACGGTGTGGTCCCCTGTGGCTGTAAGACGGTGTGGTCCTCTGGGGCTGTAAGACGGTTAGGTCCTCTGTAAGACGGTGTGGTCCTCTGTGGCTTTAAGACGGTGTGGTCCTCTGTGGCTTTAAGACGGTGTGGTCCCCTGTGGCTTTAAGACGGTGTGGTCCCCTGTGGCTGTAAGACGGTGTGGTCCTCTGTGGCTTTAAGACGGTGTGGTCCCCTGTGGCTGTAAGACGGTGTGGTCCTCTGTGGCTTTAAGACGGTGTGGTCCCCTCTGGCTGTAAGACGGTGTGGTCCCCTGTGGCTGTAAGACGGTGTGGTCCTCTCTGGCTGTAAGACGGTGTGGTCCTCTCTGGCTGTAAGACGGTGCGGTCCTTTGTAAGACGGGGTGGTCCCCTGTGGTTGTAAGACGGTGTGGTCCTCTGTGGCTTTAAGACGGTGTCGTCCTCGTGGCTTTAAGACTGTGTGGTCCTCTGTGGCTTTAAGACGGTGTGGTCCCCTTTGGCTTTAAGACGGTGTGGTCCCCTGTGGCTTTAAGACGGTGTGGTCCCCTGTGACCTTTAAGACGGTGTGGTCCTCTGGGGCTGTAAGACGGTGTAGTCCTCTGGGGCTGTAAGACGGTGTGGTCCTCTGTAAGACGGTGTGGTCCTCTGTGGCTTTAAGACGGTGTGGTCCTCTGTGGCTTTAAGACGGTGTGGTCCCCTGTGGCTGTAAGACGGTTAGGTCCTCTGTAAGACGGTGTGGTCCTCTGTGGCTTTAAGACGGTGTGGTCCTCTGTGGCTTTAAGACGGTGTGGTCCCCTGTGGCTTTAAGACGGTGTGGTCCCCTGTGGCTGTAAGACGGTGTGGTCCTCTGTGGCTTTAAGACGGTGTGGTCCCCTGTGGCTGTAAGATGGTGTGCTCCCCTGTGGCTGTAAGACGGTGTGGTCCCCTGTGGCTGTAAGACGGTGTGGTCCTCTCTGGCTGTAAGACGGTGCGGTCCTTTGTAAGACGGTGTGGTCCCCTGTGGCTGTAAGATGGTGTGCTCCCCTGTGGCTGTAAGACGGTGTGGTCCCCTGTGGCTGTAAGACGGTGTGGTCCTCTCTGGCTGTAAGACGGTGCGGTCCTTTGTAAGACGGTGTGGTCCCCTGTGGTTGTAAGACGGTGTGGTCCTCTGTGGCTTGAAGACGGTGTCGTCCTCGTGGCTTTAAGACGGTGTGGTCCCCTGTGGCTTTAAGACGGTGTGGTCCCCTTTGGCTTTAAGACGGTGTGGTCTTCTGGGGCTGTAAGACGGTGTAGTCCTCTGGGGCTGTAAGATGGTGTAGTCCTCTGTGGCTTCAAGACGTTGTGGTCCCCTGTGGCTGTAAGACGGTGTGGTCCCCTGTGGCTTTAAGACGGTGTGGTCCCCTGTGGCTTTAAGACGGTGTGGAACTCTGTGGCTGTAGACGGTGTGGTCCTCTGTGGCTTTAAGACGGTGTGGTCCCCTGTGGCTTTAAGACGGTGTGGTCCCCTGTGGCTTTAAGACGGTGTGGTCCCCTGTGGCTTTAAGACGGTGTGGTCCCCTGTGGCTGTAAGACGGTGTGGTCCCCTGTGGCTTTAAGACGGTGTGGTCCTCTGTGGCTGTAAGTCTGTGTGTTCCTCTTTGGCTTTAAGACGGTGTGGTACTCTGTGGCTTTAAGACAGTGTGGTCCCCTGTGGCTGTAAGACGGTGTGGTCCTCTTTAAGATGGTGTGGAACTGTGTCTGTAAGACGGTGTGGCTTTAAGACTGTGTTGTACCCTGTGGCTTTAAGGCGGTGTGGACCTCTTTGGCTGTAAAACGGTGTGGTCCTCTGTGGCTTTAAGACGGTGTGGTCCCCTGTGGCTGTAAGACGGTGTAGTCCCCTGTGGCTGTAAGACGGTGTGGTCCTCTGTAAGGCGGTGTGGTCCTTTGTAAGGCAGTGTGGTCCTCTTTGGCTGTAAGACGGTGTGGTCCCCTGTGGCTGTAAGACGGTGTGGTCCTCTGGGGCTGTAAGACGGTGTGGTCCTCTGTAAGACGGTGTGGTCCTCTGTGGCTTTAAGACGGTGTGGTCCTCTGTGGCTTTAAGACGGTGTGGTCCCCTGTGGCTGTAAGACGGTGTGGTCCTCTGGGGCTGTAAGACGGTGTGGTCCTCTGTAAGACGGTGTGGTCCTCTGTGGCTTTAAGACGGTGTGGTCCTCTGTGGCTTTAAGACGGTGTGGTCCCCTGTGGCTTTAAGATGGTGTGGTCCCCTGTGGCTGTAAGACGGTGTGGTCCTCTGTGGCTTTAAGAAGGTGTGGTCCCCTGTGGCTGTAAGATGGTGTGGTCCCCTGTGGCTGTAAGACGGTGTGGTCCCCTGTGGCTGTAAGACGGTGTGGTCCTCTCTGGCTGTAAGACGGTGCGGTCCTTTGTAAGACGGTGTGGTCCCCTGTGGTTGTAAGACGGTGTGGTCCTCTGTGGCTTTAAGACGGTGTCGTCCTCGTGGCTTTAAGACGGTGTGGTCCTCTGTGGCTTTAAGACGGTGTGGTCCCCTTTGGCTTTAAGACAGTGTGGTCCCCTGTGGCTTTAAGACGGTGTGGTCCCCTTTGGCTTTAAGACGGTGTGGTCTTCTGGGGCTGTATGACGGTGTAGTCCTCTGGGGCTGTAAGATGGTGTAGTCCTCTGTGGCTTCAAGACGTTGTGGTCCCCTGTGGCTGTAAGACGGTGTGGTCCCCTGTGGCTTTAAGACGGTGTGGAACTCTGTGGCTGTAAGACGGTGTGGTCCTCTCTGGCTGTAAGACGGTGTGGTCCCCTGTGGCTTTAAGACGGTGTGGTCCCCTGTGGCTTTAAGACGTGTGGTCCCCTGTGGCTGTAAGACGGTGTGGTCCCCTGTGGCTTTAAGACGGTGTGGTCCTCTGTGGCTGTAAGTCTGTGTGTTCCTCTTTGGCTTTAAGACGGTGTGGTACTCTGTGGCTTTAAGACAGTGTGGTCCCCTGTGGCTGTAAGACGGTGTGGTCCTCTGTAAGATGGTGTGGAACTGTGTCTGTAAGACGGTGTGGCTTTAAGACGGTGTGGTACCCTGTGGCTTTAAGACGGTGTAGTCCCCTGTGGCTGTACGACGATGTGGTCCTCTGTAAGGCGGTGTTGACCTCTTTGGCTGTAAGACGGTGTGGTCCTCTGTGGCTTTAAGACGGTGTGGTCCCCTGTGGCTGTAAGACGGTGTGGTCCTCTGTAAGGCGGTGTGGTCCTTTGTAAGGCGGTGTGCTCCTCTTTGGCTGTAAGACGGTGTGGTCCCCTGTGGCTGTAAGACGGTGTGGTCCTCTGTAAGGCGGTGTGGTCCTCTTTGGCTGTAAGACGGTGTGGTCCTCTGTGGCTTCAAGACGGTG
Source organism: Oncorhynchus mykiss (assembly GCF_057628025.1). Classification (NCBI taxonomy): domain Eukaryota; kingdom Metazoa; phylum Chordata; class Actinopteri; order Salmoniformes; family Salmonidae; genus Oncorhynchus; species Oncorhynchus mykiss. Next base: position 51,723,225 of record NC_143048.1, on the reverse strand, counting down.
TGGTCCCCTGTGGCTTTAAGACGGTGTAGTTCCCTGTGGCTGTAAGTCAGTGTGGTCCCCTGTGGCTTCAAGACGGTATGGTCCTCTGTGGCTTTAAGACGGTGTGGTCCCCTGTGGCTTTAAGACGGTGTGGTCCTCTGTGGCTTTAAGACGGTGTGGTCCCGTGTGGCTTTAAGACGGTGTTGTCCCCTGTGGCTTTAAGACGGTGTGGTCCCCTGTGGCTGTAAGACAGTGTGGTCCCCTGTGGCTTGAAGACGGTGTGGTCCTCTGTGGCTTTAAGACGGTGTGGTCCTCTGTGGCTTTAAGACGGTGGTTGTTGCTACGGTTTGTTTGTCTGTGGCTTTAAGACGGTGTGGTCTTCTGTAGCTTTAAGGCGGTGTGGTCTTCTGTGGCTTTAAGACGGTGTGGTCCTTTGTGGCTTTAAGACGGTGTGGTCCCCTGTGGTTTTAAGACGGTGTGGTCCTCTGTGGCTTTAAGGCGGTGTGGTCCTCTGTGGCTTTAAGACGGTGTGGTCCTCTGTGGCTTTAAGACGGTGGTTGTTGCTACGGTTTGTCTGTCTGTGGCTTTAAGACGGTGTGGTCTTCTGTAGCTTTAAGGCGGTGTGGTCTTCTGTGGCTTTAAGACGGTGTGGTCCTTTGTGGCTTTAAGACGGTGTGGTCCCCTGTGGTTTTAAGACGGTGTGATCCTCTGTGGCTTTAAGACGGTGTGGTCCTCTGTGGCTTTAAGACGGTGTGGTCCTCTGTGGCTTTAAGACGGTGGTTGTTGTTACGGTTTGTCTGTCTGTGGCTTTAAGACGGTGTGGTCTTCTGTAGCTTTAAGGCGGTGTGGTCCTTTGTGGCTTTAAGACGGTGTGGTCCCCTGTGGTTTTAAGACGGTGTGATCCTCTGTGGCTTTAAGACGGTGTGGTCCTCTGTGGCTTTAAGACGGTGTGGAACTCTGTGGCTGTAAGACGGTGTGGTCCTTTGTGGCTTTAAGACGGTGTGGGCCCCTGTGGCTGTAAGACAGTGTGGTCCCTTGTGGCTGTAAGACGGTGTGAAACTCTGGGACTGTAAGACAGTGTGGTCCCCTGTGGCTTGAAGACGGTGTGGTCCCCTGTGGCTGTAAGACAGTGTGGTCCCCTGTTTCTTGAAGACGGTGTGGTCCTCTGTGGCTTTAAGACGGTGTGGTCCCCTGTGGCTTTAAGACGGTGTTGTCCCCTGTGGCTTTAAGACGTTGTGGTCCCCTGTGGCTTTAAGACAGTGTGGTCCCCTGTGGCTTTAAGACGATGTGGTCCCCTGTGGCTTTAAGACGGTGTGGTCCTCTGTGGCTTCAAGACGGTGTGGTCCTCTGTGGCTTCAAGACGGTGTGGTCGCCTGTCGCTGTAAGACGGTGTGGTCCTCTGTGGCTTCAAGACGGTGTGGTCCCCTGTGGCTTTAAGACAGTGTGGTCCTCTGTGGCTTTAAGACGGCATAGTCCTCTGTGGCTTTAAGACGGTGTGGTCCTCTGTGGCTTTAAGACGGTGTGGTCCTCTGTGGCTTTAAGACGGTATGGTCCCCTGTGGCTTTAAGACGGTGTGGTCCCCTGTGGCTTTAAGACGGTGTGGTCCCCTGTGGCTATAAGACAGTGTGGTCCCCTGTGGCTTTAAGATGGTGTGGTCCCCTGTGGCTGTAAGACAATGTGGTCCCCTGTGGCTTTAAGACGGTATGGTCCTCTGTGGCTTTAAGACGGTGTGGTCCCCTGTGGCTTTAAGACGGTGTGGTCCTCTGTGGCTTTAAGACGGTCGTTGTTGCTACGGTTTGTCTGTCTGTGGCTTTAAGGCGGTGAGGTCTTCTGTGGCTTTAAGACGGTGTGGTCCCCTGTGGCTTTAAGACGGTGTGGTCCCCTGTGGCTTTAAGACGGTGTGGTCCCCTTTGGCTGTAAGACAGTGTGGTCCCCTGTGGCTTTAAGACGGTATGGTCCTCTGTGGCTTTAAGACGGTGTGGTCCCCTGTGGCTTTAAGACGGTGTGGTCCCCTGTGGAATTAAGAAGGTGTGGTCCCCTGTGGCTTTAAGAAGGTGTGGTCCCCTGTGGCTGTAAGACAGTGTGGTCCCCTGTGGCTGTAAGACAGTGTGGTCCCCTGTGGCTTTAAGACGGTGTGGTCCTCTGTGGCTTTAAGACGGTGCGGTCCCCTGTGGCTTTAAGACGGTGTGGTCCCCTGTGGCTTTAAGAAGGTGTTGTCCCCTGTGGCATTAAGACGGTGTGGTCCCCTTTGGCTGTAAGACAGTGTGTTCCCCTGTGGCTTTAAGACGGTATGGTCCTCTGTTGCCTTAAGACGGTGTGGTCCCCTGTGGCTTTAAGACGGTGTGGTCCTCTGTGGCTTTAAGACGGTGTGGTCCCCTGTGGCTTTAAGACGGTGTGGTCCCCTGTGGCTGTAGGACAGTGTGGTCCCCTGTGGCTGTAAGACAGTGTGGTCCCCTGTGGCTTTAAGATGGTGTGGTCCTCTGTGGCTTTAAGACGGTGGTTGTTGCTACGGTTTGTCTGTCTGTGGCTTTAAGACGGTGTGGTCTTCTGTGGCTTTAAGGCGGTGTGGTCTTCTGTGGTTTTAAGACGGTGTGGTCCTCTGTGGCTTTAAGACGGTGTGGTCCTCTGTGGCTTTAAGACGGCGTGGTCCTCTGTGGCTGTAAGACGGTGTCGTCCCCTGTGGCTTTAAGACGGTGTGGTCCCCTGTGGCTGTAAGACGGTGGTTGTTGCTACGGTTTGTCTGTCTGTGGCTTTAAGACGGTGTGGTCTTCTGTAGCTTTAAGGCGGTGTGGTCTTCTGTGGCTTTAAGACGGTGTGGTCCTTTGTGGCTTTAAGACGGTGTGGTCCCCTGTGGTTTTAAGACGGTGTGATCCTCTGTGGCTTTAAGACGGTGTGGTCCTCTGTGGCTTTAAGACGGTGTGGTCCTCTGTGGCTTTAAGACGGTGGTTGTTGTTACGGTTTGTCTGTCTGTGGCTTTAAGACGGTGTGGTCTTCTGTAGCTTTAAGGCGGTGTGGTCCTTTGTGGCTTTAAGACGGTGTGGTCCCCTGTGGTTTTAAGACGGTGTGATCCTCTGTGGCTTTAAGACGGTGTGGTCCTCTGTGGCTTTAAGACGGTGTGGAACTCTGTGGCTGTAAGACGGTGTGGTCCTTTGTGGCTTTAAGACGGTGTGGGCCCCTGTGGCTGTAAGACAGTGTGGTCCCTTGTGGCTGTAAGACGGTGTGAAACTCTGGGGCTGTAAGACAGTGTGGTCCCCTGTGGCTTGAAGACGGTGTGGTCCCCTGTGGCTGTAAGACAGTGTGGTCCCCTGTTTCTTGAAGACGGTGTGGTCCTCTGTGGCTTTAAGACGGTGTGGTCCCCTGTGGCTTTAAGACGGTGTTGTCCCCTGTGGCTTTAAGACGTTGTGGTCCCCTGTGGCTTTAAGACAGTGTGGTCCCCTGTGGCTTTAAGACGATGTGGTCCCCTGTGGCTTTAAGACGGTGTGGTCCTCTGTGGCTTCAAGACGGTGTGGTCCTCTGTGGCTTCAAGACGGTGTGGTCGCCTGTCGCTGTAAGACGGTGTGGTCCTCTGTGGCTTCAAGACGGTGTGGTCCCCTGTGGCTTTAAGACAGTGTGGTCCTCTGTGGCTTTAAGACGGCATAGTCCTCTGTGGCTTTAAGACGGTGTGGTCCTCTGTGGCTTTAAGACGGTGTGGTCCTCTGTGGCTTTAAGACGGTATGGTCCCCTGTGGCTTTAAGACGGTGTGGTCCCCTGTGGCTTTAAGACGGTGTGGTCCCCTGTGGCTATAAGACAGTGTGGTCCCCTGTGGCTTTAAGATGGTGTGGTCCCCTGTGGCTGTAAGACAATGTGGTCCCCTGTGGCTTTAAGACGGTGTGGTCCTCTGTGGCTTTAAGACGGTGTGGTCCCCTGTGGCTTTAAGACGGTGTTGTCCCCTGTGGCTTTAAGACGTTGTGGTCCCCTGTGGCTTTAAGACGTTGTGGTCCCCTGTGGCTTTAAGACAGTGTGGTCCCCTGTGGCTTTAAGACGATGTGGTCCCCTGTGGCTTTAAGACGGTGTGGTCCTCTGTGGCTTCAAGACGGTGTGGTCCTCTGTGGCTTCAAGACGGTGTGGTCGCCTGTCGCTGTAAGACGGTGTGGTCCTCTGTGGCTTCAAGACGGTGTGGTCCCCTGTGGCTTTAAGACAGTGTGGTCCTCTGTGGCTTTAAGACGGCATAGTCCTCTGTGGCTTTAAGACGGTGTGGTCCTCTGTGGCTTTAAGACGGTGTGGTCCTCTGTGGCTTTAAGACGGTATGGTCCCCTGTGGCTTTAAGACGGTGTGGTCCCCTGTGGCTTTAAGACGGTGTGGTCCCCTGTGGCTATAAGACAGTGTGGTCCCCTGTGGCTTTAAGATGGTGTGGTCCCCTGTGGCTGTAAGACAATGTGGTCCCCTGTGGCTTTAAGACGGTATGGTCCTCTGTGGCTTTAAGACGGTGTGGTCCCCTGTGGCTTTAAGACGGTGTGGTCCTCTGTGGCTTTAAGACGGTCGTTGTTGCTACGGTTTGTCTGTCTGTGGCTTTAAGGCGGTGAGGTCTTCTGTGGCTTTAAGACGGTGTGGTCCCCTGTGGCTTTAAGACGGTGTGGTCCCCTGTGGCTTTAAGACGGTGTGGTCCCCTTTGGCTGTAAGACAGTGTGGTCCCCTGTGGCTTTAAGACGGTATGGTCCTCTGTGGCTTTAAGACGGTGTGGTCCCCTGTGGCTTTAAGACGGTGTGGTCCCCTGTGGAATTAAGAAGGTGTGGTCCCCTGTGGCTTTAAGAAGGTGTGGTCCCCTGTGGCTGTAAGACAGTGTGGTCCCCTGTGGCTGTAAGACAGTGTGGTCCCCTGTGGCTTTAAGACGGTGTGGTCCTCTGTGGCTTTAAGACGGTGCGGTCCCCTGTGGCTTTAAGACGGTGTGGTCCCCTGTGGCTTTAAGAAGGTGTTGTCCCCTGTGGCATTAAGACGGTGTGGTCCCCTTTGGCTGTAAGACAGTGTGTTCCCCTGTGGCTTTAAGACGGTATGGTCCTCTGTTGCCTTAAGACGGTGTGGTCCCCTGTGGCTTTAAGACGGTGTGGTCCTCTGTGGCTTTAAGACGGTGTGGTCCCCTGTGGCTTTAAGACGGTGTGGTCCCCTGTGGCTGTAGGACAGTGTGGTCCCCTGTGGCTGTAAGACAGTGTGGTCCCCTGTGGCTTTAAGATGGTGTGGTCCTCTGTGGCTTTAAGACGGTGGTTGTTGCTACGGTTTGTCTGTCTGTGGCTTTAAGACGGTGTGGTCTTCTGTGGCTTTAAGGCGGTGTGGTCTTCTGTGGTTTTAAGACGGTGTGGTCCTCTGTGGCTTTAAGACGGTGTGGTCCTCTGTGGCTTTAAGACGGCGTGGTCCTCTGTGGCTGTAAGACGGTGTCGTCCCCTGTGGCTTTAAGACGGTGTGGTCCCCTGTGGCTGTAAGACGGTGTGGTCCCCTGTGGCTTTAAGACGGTGTGGTCCCCTGTGGCTTTAAGACGGTGTGGTTCCCTGTGGCTTTAAGACGGTGTGGTCCTCTGTGGCTTCAAGACGGTGTGGTCCCCTGTGGCTGTAAGACGGTGTGGTCCTCTGTGGCTTTAAGACGGTGGTTGTTGCTACGGTTTGTCTGTCTGTGGCTGGTTTCTGTAATGGTTTGGATGTCTGTGGCTGTAAGACGGTGTGGTCCCCTGTGGCTTTAAGACGGTGTGGTCCCCTGTGGCTTTAAGACGGTGTGGTCCCCTGTGGCTGTAAGACAGTGTGGTAACCTGTGGCTTTAAGACGGTGGTTGCTGCAACGGTTTGTCTGTCTGTGGCTGGTTTCTGTAATGGTTTGGATGTTTGTGGCTGGTTTCTGTAATGGTTTGGATGTCTGTGGCTGGTTTCTGTAATGGTTTGTCTGTCTGTGGCTGGTTTTATTAATGGTTTGGATGTCTGTGGCTGGTTTCTGTAAAGGTTTGGATGTCTGTGGCTGGTTTCTGTAATGGTTTGGATGTCTGTGGCTGGTTTCTGTAATGGTTTGGATGTCTGTGGCTGGTTTCTGTAATGGTTTGGATGTCTGTGGCTGGTTTCTGTAATGGTTTGGATGTCTGTGGCTGGTTGCTGTAATGGTTTGGATGTCTGTGGCTGGTTTCTGTAATGGTTTGGATGTCTGTGGCTGGTTTCTGTAATGGTTTGGATGTCTGCGGCTGGTTTCTGTAATGGTTTGGATGTCTGTGGCTGGTTTCTGTAATGGTTTGGATGTCTGTGGCTGGTTTCTGTAATGGTTTGGATGTCTGTGGCTGGTTTCTGTAATGGTTTGAATGTCTGTGGCTGGTTGCTGTAATGGTTTGGATGTCTGTGGCTGGTTTCTGTAATGGTTTGGATGTCTATGGCTGGTTTCTGTAATGGTTTGGATGTCTGTTGCTGGTTTCTGTAATGGTTTGGATGTCTGTGGCTGGTTTCTGTAATGGTTTGGATGTCTGTGGCTGGTTTCTGTAATGGTTTGGATGTCTGTGGCTGGTTTCTGTAATGGTTTGGATGTCTGTGGCTGGTTGCTGTAATGGTTTGGATGTCTGTGGCTGGTTTCTGTAATGGTTTGGATGTCTGCGGCTGGTTGTCTGAAGGGAGTTGGGCACAAAAGTTCCCAATTAGTTTCTGCCTAGCAGGCATAGTAAACGCTGCTCCTTGGGGACTGTAGAGACAGATTATTTGTGGAGCAGGACATTCAATGTTTATTCTGTGTTCTCTGAGTCTCTGCCTGCGTATCACCCTGTTCCCTACTTTTCAACAAGGCCCTGGCTATTTGAAGTGCACTGCGTAGGGAACCGAGTGCCATTTGAGACACACCCTCTGTATTTAGCACCTTATTCCCTCAACACAAAATGCCACTGGTGTGCAGATAAAGCCCCTGATGAGAGTGGGTTGCCACACTACGGAGGAGGGGAAATTCCGTCCACTGCAGGGACAACACGTCATGTGTTGTGTTTCACAGCTTTGATGAACGGCCTCGCTTACAGTTCACACTGACAAGGCAGTGGAACCTCATCATGTGTTCTCTGACAATGAGCAGAGCATTCAGTCAGATTTACCCCGACTAGTCATGTGACATTCCAATTAACTAAACTAAACCCAGCTTCCCAGGTTATCTTTCCCAGGTCTCTTTCCGGAGAACCTGGACATTTTGGTAAATTGTACCCAGCTATCCAGGTAATGTTTTGTCTGAAATCCAGCAGTCTCTGCTTGTAATAAAACTATGGGATGCTCATATTTCTCCTGTTAAACACTTGAACGAGTTTGTAATGGAAATGTGTTTAATGGATGACCCAACTCCCCCTGACACAACAACAGGGAGTGGGGTCACTGTCAGGGTCACCATTGTCCAGTGCCTTGTTCAAGGGCACAGTGAAATATTTTTCACCTTGTCAGCTCTGGGATTCAAACCAGCAATTAAGAGCTTCATGATGACGTCCATGTCACGGCGCTTAGGCCACTGACACTATTGTGTTAAACTCTTGAGGACAGAAGGGACCCTTACAAGTCGAACACTGCGGATAGACCAAGCAGCATGCTGGTTAGACCAAGCTACATGGTGGATAGACCAAGCTACACTGTGATTAGACCAAGCTACACTGGGAATAGACCAAGCTACACTGTGGATAGACCAAGCTACACTGTGGATAGACCAAGCTACACTGTGGATAGACCAAGCTACACTGTGATTAGACCAAGCTACACTGTGATTAGACCAAGCTACACTGTGATTAGACCAAGCTACACTGGGGATAGACCAAGCTACACTGCGAACAGACCAAGCTACACCAAGCTACACCCCAAAACATCACTGCTCTAGAGGAGATCTGCATGGAGGAATGGGCCAAAATACCAGCAACAGTGTGTGAAAACCTTGTGAAGACTTACAGAAAACGTTTGACCTCTATCATTGCCAACAAAGGGTATATAACAAAGTATTGAGATATTGAGTTATTGACCAAATACTTATTTTCCACCACAATTTGCAAATAAATTCATTAAAAATCCTACAATGTGGTTTTCTGGATTTTTGTTCTCGTTTTGTCTGTCATAGTTGAAGTGTACCTATGATGAAAATTACAGGCCTCTCTCATCTTTTTAAGTGGGAGAACTTGCACAATTGGTGGCTGACTAAATACTTTTTTTGCCTCATTGTATGTAGTGTAGATATAATAGAACTCAGACAGAAATACTGATACTGTATGTAGTGTAGGTATAATAATAGTAATGTAACGGCAGATTTCCTCCTCTTCGTCTGAAGAGCTCTGGACAGACGGGAGACTCTAGCAGCTCTGGACAGACGGGAGACCCTGTAGGCAGAAGACGGAGAGACAGCCTGGTGCGGGGGGGCTGTCACCTGAGGGCTGGTGTGTGGAGGTGGCACTGGATAGACTGGACCGTGCAGGCGCACTGGAGCTCTTGAGCACCGAGCCTGCCCAACCTTACCTGGTTGAATGCTCCCCTTAGCCCGACCAGTGCGGCGAAGTGGAATAGGCCGCACTGGGCTGTGCTGGCAAACTGGGGACACCATGCGTAAGGCTGGTGCCATGTACGCCGGCCCAAGGAGATGCACTGGAGACCAGATGCGTAGATCCGGCTTCATGGCACCTGGCTTGATGCCCTCTCTAGCCCGGCCGATACGAGGAGCTGGAATGTGGTTACCGTGCGCTCCACAGCATAACACGGTGCCTGCCCGGTCTCTCTCGCTCTCCGGTAAGCACAGGAAGTTGGCCCAGGTCTCCTACCTGGCTTCGCCACACTCCCTGTGTGCCTCCCCCAATCATTTTTGGGGGCTGCCTCTCAGGCTTCCTACCGCGCCGCTGTGCTGACTCCATTCGCCGGTATCCCTCCTCACACTGCTCCAGAGATTCCTAGGCGGGCTCCGGCACTCTTCCTGGGTCGACCGCCCACCTGTCTATCTTCTCCCAAGTAGTGACACAGTCCAGACCCATGTCCAGAAATCCTGACATCGCTGCTGCTGCCCATTACCAGGTCCTTTTGTGGTGGTTTCTGTAGCGGCAGATTTCCTCCTCTTCGTCTGAAGAGGAGGTGTAGCAGGGATCGGACCAAAACGCAGCGTGGTAAGTGTCCATATCGTTTATTATAAAACATAAACTGAACACTAAGAACTACAAAACAATAAATGTGAACATGACCGAAAACCAAACCCAAACAGTCCCGTGTGGTGACAGACACGGAAACAAACACCCACAAACCAACATTGAAACCCAGGCTACCTAAATATGGTTCTCAATCAGGGACAACAATAAACAGCTGCCTCTGATTGAGAACCATATCAGGCCAAACATAGAAATGGAAAAACATAGAAAAACACACATAGACTGCTCACCCCAACTCATGCCCTGACCATCCTAAAGAAAGACAAAACAAAGGAAATAAAGGTCAGAACGTGACACAGTAGCCTCTTGCATACATTACCCATCAAAAGGATTTTACTTTATTTGTATTATTTTCTACAATGTAGAATAATAGTGAAGACATCAAAACTATGAAATAACACACATGGAATTATGCAGTAACCAAAAACGGTTAAACAAATCAGAATATATTTTAGATTTTAGATTCTTCAAAGAAGCCCCCCTTTGACTTGATGACAGCTTTGCACATTATTGGCATTCTCTCAAACATGTTGGAATGCTTTTCCAACAGTCTTGAAGAGGTTCCCACATATGCTGAGCACTTGTTGGCTGCTTTTCCTTCACTCTGCGGTCCAACTCATCCCAAACCATCTGAATTAGGTTGAGGTTGGGTGATTGTGGAGGTCAGGTCATCTGATGCAGCGCTCCATCATTCTCCTTCTTGATCAAATAGCTCTTACACAGCCTGGAGGTGTGTTGGGTCATTGTTCTGTTGATGAACAAATGATAATCCCACTAATTGCAACCAGATGGTATGGCGTATTGCTGCATTATGTTATGGTAGCCGTGCTGGTTATTTGTTTCTTGATTTCTAAATAAATCACTGACAGTGTCACCAGCAAACCACCCCCACATCTTCACACCTTCATTCTCCATGGTTCACGATGGGAACTACACATGTGGAGATCATTCGTTCAACTACTCTGCATCTCACGAAGACACGGGGGTTGGAACCAAAACAATCTCAAATCTGGACTCAACAGACCAAAGGACAAATTTCCACCGGTCTAATGTTCATTTCTCGTGTTTCTTGGCCCAAACGAGTCTCTTATTAATTATTGGTGTCCTTTAGTAGTGGTTTCTTTGCAACAATTTGACCCTGAAGGCCTGATTCATGCAGTCTCCTCTGAACACTTGATGTTGAGATGTGTCTGTTACTTGAACTCTGTGAAGCATTTATTTGGGCTGCAATTTCTGAGGCTGGTAACTCTAATGAACTTATCCTTAGCAGCAGAGGTAACTCTGGGTCTTCCTGTCCTGTGGCGGTCCTCATGAGAGCCAGTTTCATCATAGCGCTTGAAGGTTTTTGCAACTGCACTTGAAGAAACTTTCAAAGTGCTTGAAATTTTCCGGATTGACTGACCTTCATGTCTTAAAGTGATGATGTCATTTCTCTTTGCTTATTTGAGCTGTTCTTGCCATAATATGTCACTGGTATTTTACCAGATAGGTCTATCTTCTGTATACCAACCCTACCTTGTCACAACACAACTGATTGGCTCAAACGCATTAACACTTTTTTGGTTACTACATGATTCCATATGTGTTATTTCATAGTTTTATGTCTTCACTATTATTCCTCAATGTATCAAATAGTAAAAATAAAAACCCTTGAATGAGTAGGTGTGTCCAAACTTTTGACTGTGCTGTGCTGAACCCACATACATTTTACATACACAGTATATTTTACATTAGATATCTTGTTTTTTGTTGCTTTTGTCCCACCCTTCAGCTCCCCTCAACCTCTCCCATCTATATCTGAACACCATCCAGTTTTGATTTCTATTTCTGTAGAGCAGACTTTGTAGCAGGATTAATGCTTTCCAAACATCGTTCTATATTGGATTTCAAGGAGCAATGATTCCATAGGGTTCTGTGCAGTAGACAACAAGGAATGCCAGGTGAATAAAGATAGCCCATTGAATAGAGGAGCAGGTGTCTGGAATAAAGATAGCCCATTGAATAGAGGAGCAGGTGTCAGGAATAAAGAGGGCCCATTGAATAGAGGAGCATGTGTCTGGAATAAAGATTGCCCATTGAATAGAGGAGCAGGTGTCTGGAATAAAGATAGCCCATTGAATATAGGAGCAGGTGTCTGGAATAAAGATTGCCCATTGAATAGAGGAGCAGGTGTCTGGAATAAAGATAGCCCATTGAATAGAGGAGCAGGTGTCTGGAATAAAGATAGCCCATTGAATAGAGGAGCAGGTGTCTGGAATAAAGATAGCCCATTGAATAGAGGAGCATGTGTCTGGAATCAAGTTTGCCCATTGAATAGAGGATCAGGTGTCTGGAATAAAGATAGCCCATTGAATATAGGAGCAGGTGTCTGGAATAAAGATTGCCCATTGAATAGAGGAGCAGGTGTCTGGAATAAAGATTGCCCATTGAATAGAGGAGCAGGTGTCTGGAATAAAGATAGCCCATTGAATATAGGAGCAGGTGTCTGGAATAAAGATTGCCCATTGAATAGAGGAGCAGGTGTCTGGAATAAAGATTGCCCATTGAATATAGGAGCAGGTGTCTGGAATAAAGATTGCCCATTGAATAGAGGAGCATGTGTCTGGAATAAAGATTGCCCATTGAATAGAGGAGCAGGTGTCTGGAATAAAGATAGCCCATTGAATAGAGGAGCAGGTGACTGGAATAAAGATAGCCCATTGAATAGAGGAGCAGGTGTCTGGAATAAAGATTGCCCATTGAATAGAGGAGCAGGTGTCTGGAATAAAGATTGCCCATTGAATATAGGAGCAGGTGTCTGGAATAAAGATTGCCCATTGAATAGAGGAGCAGGTGTCTGGAATAAAGATTGCCCATTGAATAGAGGAGCATGTGTCTGGAATAAAGATTGCCCATTGAATAGAGGAGCAGGTGTCTGGAATAAAGATAGCCCATTGAATAGAGGAGCAGGTGTCTGGAATAAAGATAGCCCATTGAATAGAGGAGCAGGTGACTGGAATAAAGATAGCTGTCACGTAAGCTCCATCTCCAGCTTCTAGGTCACCAGGCTGCTCGTTATGGCACACACCTGTCACCATCGTTACGTGCATTATGACACAAGACTCCATCACCTCCTTGATTACCTGCCTTATACATGACACTCCCTTATGGTATCTTCCCCAGTCGTCATTGTTCTTGTATCATGTCAGTCTGTTTGTGTTTCTTGTTTTGTTAAATGATTGATTGAATGTTTTCACTCCCTGAACTTTCTTCCTGACTCTCAGCGTACATTGTTACAGAATGACGACTCAACAAAGGGAAGCATCGGGGACTGTTTTTTTGTTTGTTTTGGTGTTGGAGTTGATTTTGGGTACGGGTGTCCGAACCGGAGCTACCTGGGAGGCCTCAGCCGGTTTGTCGGGTTCCGCTACCTCAGCTGGCCCACTGGGTTCCCACATCTCAGCTGGCTCGATGGCTCCATGCCTCAGCGGGCTCGACAGGCTCCCATGACTCAGCTGGTGAACAGGTTTCCGTGCCTTGGCCGAGGCAACCTGGGTGGTCTCAGCCGGCTCATCAGGCTCTCACTCCTCAGCCGGTATGTCAGGTTTTTGCGCCTCAGCTGAGGTGACCGGTGTGCTCCGGATCCCCGGGATCATTGCTTTGGTTGGCGTCCTGTGGCTGTAGCTGAACGCACCAGGGAGGGGGTACCGTCACGTATGCACTCTCTCGGGTGCTCTAGGTCATCATGCTCCCGCGCCTCAGCCGCATCGACAGGTTCCCAACGCCTTAGCAGAAGTGACCTGTCCACTCCTGATCCCCGGGATCGTCATCTTCGTCGGCGTGCTACGGCTGGAGCCGCGCGTCGGGGAGGGGGTACTGTCACGTGTGCTCCCTCTCCGGCCTCTAGGTCACCAGGCTGCTCGTTATGGCACACACCTGTCACCATCGTTACGTGCATAATGACACTAGACTCCATCACCTCCTTGATTACCTGCCTTATACATGACACTCCCTTATGGTATCTTCCCCAGTCGTCATTGTTCCTGAATCTGCTTCATGTCGGTGCGCTGTTTATGTTTTGCTCATTTATTTATTAATGTATTCACTGCTTCCCGACTCTCAGCGTACATCGTTACAAGCCCATTGAATAAAGGAGCAGGAGTCTGGAATAAAGATAGCCCATTGAATAGAGGAGCGGGAGTCTGGAATAAAGATAGCCCATTGAATAAAGGAGCAGGAGTCTGGAATAAAGATAGCCCATTGAATAGAGAAGTAGGAGTCTGGAATAAAGATAGCCCATTGAATAGAGGAGAAGCAGACAGTCCAAGTCCATCTCAATGCCAATATGCTACTGCGGTGTAGTCTTCATAGCAGGGATGGGATTAATGCTTTCAACTCTGTGCTCCAGAGAGACAAAACAGTGGGTAAGAAATGAGCTTCCAACCATTAGCTAAATCATTCATGAAGCCAGACCAATCCATTTAGAGAAGACCGCTCCCCATCCCTCAATCAAAACATGTTTCCATCCACAGTTTTAATGCGAGTAAAATTATATTGTATGACATCATTTTCTTTTAATACGACAGCTGTAAAATGTTATAAATGTTGACAGATAATTTGTTTGTTCGACATGGCGGGATAGTTTTGTGTAGTTAAAATTAATTACAGCACAAATTGTTGATAGAATCATTTCCACCAGATGCATCAAACTCTTTGCGTTCTGGATGAAGTCATTCATTAACAATGGAGCAGTCCACAATGCTACGGGATGCCACACTAGGCTGCGGTGCATTCAGTATTTTCAGATGAGTCTTGTGAAGCTTCCTAGAGAGAAACATCTGTGTTTGTGAGAGTCTCATCTTTCCATTGACAGGTCATATAAGTGTTTGGGCCAAACCGTTCGCGTGGCCACCTTCCACCGCGTAAGGTGCCCATTGGCGGATGAAGCAGAAAATCAACATATCTCTTCAAGGGATCCTGGATTCTGGCAATGAGGCCCTTTATATACTGTATCTTTATCCCCAGTCAGATGGAAAACATTGTTATGTTTCTGTGTCCAGTATGAAGGAAGTTAAAGGTAGTTTTGTCAGTCAATGCTAACTAGTGTTACCCATAAATGTCCAGTCAATGCTAACTAGTGTTACCCATAAATGTCCAGTCAATGCTAACTAGTGTTACCCATAAATGTCCAGTCAATGCTAACTAGTGTTACCCATAAATGTCCAGTCAATGCTAACTAGTGTTACCCATAAATGTCCAGTCAATGCTAACTAGTGTTACCCATAAATGTCCAGTCAATGCTAACTAGTGTTACCCATAAATGTCCAGTCAATGCTAACTAGTGTTACCCATAAATGTCCAGTCAATGCTAACTAGTGTTACCCATAAATGTCCAGTCAATGCTAACTAGTGTTACCCATAAATGTCCAGTCAATGCTAACTAGTGTTACCCGTAAATGTCCAGTCAATGCTAGCTAGTGTTACCCGTAAATGTCCAGTCAATGCTAACTAGTGTTACCCGTAAATGTCCAGTCAATGCTAAATAGTGTTACCCATAGACTTCCAGTCATTGCGCTATCTACTAGCATGATAGAAGATATAAGAGAATAAAGACGGATTTTGATGGGGATTATTTTTTTTATCATGCAAATTCAATTTCGGTGGGGGGTGCAGACATCGACTCTAGGGGGTTTTAAACAGGGGTGGAAGTTACGATTTACAAATATTCTCATTACTGTAGGCTGATTGAGTAGCTTTTCCGAGTACTTGTACTTTCTTTAGTATTTTTCAAAGTCACAAATGTTACTTTTACAAAGTATGTTTTGAATGAAGTACTGTACTTCGCTACCTTATTAAAACCATCCATTACAGAATAGGCTATCCATAATAGTAGATCATGAGGGAAAGTTTGCGAGAGCCCCTTCAGAGCCAAAAAAAGCAGTTCAGTCAGTGATCAATCAAATCAAATGATATGCCTCGCGCCAATGCAGGCCAATCAAATCAAATGATATGCCTCGCGCCAATACAGGCCAATCAAATCAAATGATATGCCTCGCTCCAATACAGGCCAATCAAATCAAATGATATGCCTTGCGCCAATACAGGCCAATCAAATCAAATGATATGCATCGCGCCATTACAGGCCAATCAAATCAAATGATATGCCTCGCGCCATTACAGGCCAATCAAATCAAATGATATGCGTCGCGCCATTACAGGCCAATCAAATCAAATGATATGCCTCGCGCCATTACAGGCCAATCAAATCAAATGATATGCCTCGCGCCAATACAGGCCAATCAAATCAAATGATATGCCTCGCGCCAATACAGGCCAATCAAATCAAATGATATGCCTCGCGCCATTACAGGCCAATCAAATCAAATGATATGCCTCGCGCCATTACAGGCCAATCAAATCAAGCTGTGCACACAAACTGAACGATGATGGTCGGAAGATTTTCAAAAAGGCAACAATAATTGTTTAGTTCGAGACGGATTGTGAAAGAGAGAAAATGTGTTTATGAAAGCGGTGTCTGGGGAAAAACTTGAGCCGGAAGAGTCTGTGACTAGTTCTCTTTCAAAGCACAGGGGAGTTGATGCAATGCAAGCTTTGCTTACCCAGGATGGCAGAGGTGGCAGGCTACAAAGAATCTGCCTAAAATTTGTAGAGGTAAGATAAGCTCAGAATTATCAACATTTTTGCTATGGATGGCTTATGTACAATAGCGTTACCCTAGTTGTCTAGCATGCTAATGTTAGCAAGCTATCCTTACAGCTAGCTAGCTACATGGTTAACCACCACCCAATGATAATTGCCATTAGTGGTTAGAGCATTGGACTTGTAATCGAAATGTTGCAAGCTTGAATCCCCGAGCTGACAAGGTAAAAATCTCTCGTTCTTTCCCTCAGCAAGGCAGTGTTCCTAGGCCTTCATTGAAAATAAGAATTTGTTCTTAGCTTACTTGCCTAGTTAAAAAGGTAAAATAAATAGCTAGCACATCATTGTCACTATGTATGGTGGTGGTGGCTAGCTAACCATGTAAGTTATCTGGGCTAACTGAGAACATTAGGCTAACCTCAGTAAGTGAACACGCTAGTTACCTTGTTGGTCATGAATTACAGTATTTAGTACTTCAGTTTCTGAAAGTGACAGAGGAGGAGACAGTTTCTGAAAGAGACAGAGGAGGAGACAGAGGAACAGAGGACGAGACAGAGGAACAGAGGAGGAGACAGAGGAACAGATGAGGAGACAGAGGAACAGATGAGGAGACAGAGGAACAGAGGAGGAGACAGAGGAACAGATGAGGAGACAGAGGAACAGATGAGGAGACAGAGGAACAGATGAGGAGGAGAGGAGGAGACAGAGGAGGAGGAGAGGAGGAGACAGAGGAACAGAGGAGGAGACAGAGGAACAGAGGACGAGACAGAGGAACAGAGGAGGAGACAGAGGAACAGATGAGGAGACAGAGGAACAGATGAGGAGACAGAGGAACAGATGAGGAGACAGAGGAGGAGACAGAGGAACATATGAGGAGACAGAGGAACAGATGAGGAGACAGAGGAACAATGCAGAAATAATAAATGTTTATTGTATTTGAAAAGGCTCCTGATGTTTGTAATTTACACTTTGAAAATCCAGGCTTGATTTTCCTTACGAAAACCCCTTACAAAAATGTCCATTAATTACAATCCCAATCAAAATTCCATTTTCCTGTAGAAAACTCCCTCAAATGAAGATCCTGTATCTGTATTTGTGCTATGTGTGTTAGGTTAGAAGGTTTCCTTCCTCTACAGCCTTTACCATCAGAAAGAGTGAGGAGATGTGTATATGATAGCGTATTCACTGGGAATAAAGAAAGAAAGGATGAGGAGAGGAGATATTGATTTATGGGTTCTTGCTGCATTCCTGCTCCATTCATCACTCTGTCCCTGTGCATCCAGCCATCTCCCTCATCTCCCCCCTTTCTCCCCCGCTAGGGAGCCCCATCTCTCTTCTCCTCTCTCCCCACTCCCTCCTCTCTTCTCCTCACCACTCCCCTCCTCTACTTTCCTTCCTCTCCCTCCTCTCTCTCCTCTCCCCTCCCCTCTCTCTCCTCTCCCTCCTCTCCTTTCCCTCCTCTCCCTCCTCTCGCTCCTCTCTCTCTCCTCTCCTTCCTCTCCTCTCCCCTCCACTACTTTCCCTCCTCTCCTTTCTCTTCCTGCTCTTTCTCCTCTCCCTATCTCTCCCTCCTCTCCTTTCCATCCTTTTCCTGCTCTTTCTCCTCTCCCCTCTCTCTCCTCTCCCCATTTATATATCCCTCCTCTCTCTCTCTCTTTTTTCCTCTCCCCTCATCCCTGTTTTCCTCTCCCATCTCGCTCTTCCCCTCCTCTCCTCCTCTCTCTCTCCCTAGCAGCAGCAGCCCTACAGCCTAGCCATTCAGCCTCACATGTCTGAGTAACAAGCTGTCTGCTCAACTCAGAACCCAGAAAACACATACGATACTTACACAGACATATACATACACATGGACAAGCACACACACGCCAAAGACACACACACACACACACATACACACACACACAGGCACAACAACCACACACATGAGTACACAGACACTTGTGTGAGCACACACACAAAAGAGGCCAAGGACGTATGCACAAACATCCACACAGACATACACACACATGCACAAATACACACACACACACACACACACACACACACACAGACACACACCAACAAAAGTGTGTGTTTATTCTCTCACGCACACACACAGCTCTGTCACAACTTACGCTTCCCCAAATGCACTAGTCAGTATTACTCACCAGAAGGAAATGTGGGGAAGACAGATAAGTCTAGAGTCATCACACTGGCCATAGGTCAGACAGTCATCACACTGGCCATAGGTCAGACAGTCATCACACTGGCCATAGGTCAACAGACAGTCATCACACTGGCCATAGGACAGACAGTCATTACACTGGCCATAGGTCAGACAGTCATCACACTGGCTATAGGTCAACAGACAGTCATCACACTGGCCACAGGTCAGACAGTCATCACACTGGCCATAGGTCAGACAGTCATCACACTGGCCATAGGTCAACAGACAGTCATCACACTGGCTATAGGTCAACAGACAGTCATCACACTGGCTATAGGTCAACAGACAGTCATCACACTGGGCATAGGTCAGACAGTCATCACACTGGCCATAGGTCAGACAGTCATCACACTGGCCATAGGTCAACAAACAGTCATTACACTGGCCATAGGTCAGACAGTCATCACACTGGCCACAGGTCAGACAGTCATCACACTGGCCATAGGTCAGACAGTCATCACACTGGTCATAGGACAGACAGTCATCACACTGGCCATAGGTCAACAGACAGTCATCACACTGGCCATAGGTCAACAGACAGTCATCACACTGGCCATAGATCAACAGACATTCATCACACTGGCCATAGATCAACAGACAGTCATCACACTGGCCATAGGTCAGACAGTCATCACACTGGCAATAGGTCAGACAGTCATCACACTGGCCATAGATCAACAGACACTCATCACACTGGTCATAGATCAACAGACAGTCATCACACTGGCCATAGGTCAGACAGTCATCACACTGGCCATAGATCAACAGACACTCATCACACTGGCCATAGATCAACAGACACTCATGACACTGGCCATAGATCAACAGACAGTCATCACACTGGCCATAGGTCAGACAGTCATCACACTGGCCATAGATCAACAGACACTCATCACACTGGCCATAGATCAACAGACAGTCATCACACTGGCAATAGGTCAGACAGTCATCACACTGGCAATAGGTCAGACAGTCATCACACTGGCCATAGATCAACAGACAGTCATCACACTGGCAATAGGTCAGACAGTCATCACACTGGCCATAGGTCAGACAGTCATCACACTGGCCATAGGACAGACAGTCATCACACTGGCCATAGGTCAGACAGTCATCACACTGGCCATAGGTCAACAGACAGTCATCACACTGGCCATAGGTCAGACAGTCATCACACTGGCCATAGGTCAGACAGTCATCACACTGGCCATAGGTCAACAGACAGTCATCACACTGGCTATAGGTCAACATACAGTCATCACACTGGGCATAGGTCAGA
Organism: Oncorhynchus mykiss; assembly: GCF_057628025.1. NCBI lineage: Eukaryota > Metazoa > Chordata > Actinopteri > Salmoniformes > Salmonidae > Oncorhynchus > Oncorhynchus mykiss. The sequence goes on along the minus strand of NC_143048.1, from coordinate 51,703,987 downwards.
CAGTCATCACACTGGCAATAGGTCAGACAGTCATCACACTGGCCATAGGTCAACAAACAGTCATTACACTGGCCATAGGTCAGACAGTCATCACACTGGCCATAGGTCAGACAGTCATCACACTGGCCATAGGTCAGACAGTCATCACACTGGCCATAGGTCAGACAGTCATCACACTGGTCATAGGACAGACAGTCATCACACTGGCCATAGGTCAACAGACAGTCATCACACTGGCCATAGGTCAACAGACAGTCATCACACTGGCCATAGATCAACAGACATTCATCACACTGGCCATAGGTCAGACAGTCATCACACTGGCCATAGGAGGTCAGACAGTCATCACACTGGCCATAGGTCAGACAGTCATCACACTGGCATAGGACAGACAGTCATCACACCGGCCATAGGTCAACAGACAGTCATCACACTGGCCATAGGTCAACAGAGAGTCATCACACTGGTCATAGGTCAGACAGTCATCACACTGGCCATAGGTCAGACAGTCATCACACTGGTCATAGGACAGACAGTCATCACACCGGCCATAGGTCAACAGACAGTCATCACACTGGCCATAGGTCAACAGACAGTCATCACACCGGCCATAGGTCAACAGACAGTCATCACACCGGCCTGGAATTCTGGAACTGGAATTCACAAGACTATAACAAAATAAAAAAACAGCAAATTAAAAACATTGACATATCAGGGAATCAGCCTCAAAATCCTTCATCAGTGATTTAAAAACACCAATCGGGACAAGTTCTTCCAGTTTAAAAGTTTTTTGTAAGGTGTTCCAAGACGATGGCGCAGAGTACATAAAAGCCATTTTACCAAATTCAGTTTGGACATTTGGAACAGTTAGTAGGATAAAGTCCTGTGAACGAAGAGTATACCCACCACATTTCTGAACAATAAAAACGCCCAAATAAAAAGGTAGTTGTCACGCTCTGACCTTTAATATCTCTGTTTTCTTTATATTTTGGTTAGGTCAAGGTGTGACGAGGGTGGGTATGCTAGTTTTTGTATTGTCTAGGGTTTTTGTATGTCTAGGGGTTTAGTAGGTCTAGGTTGTTGTATGTCTATGGTGGCCTGATATGGTTCCCAATCAGAGGCAGCTGTTTATCGTTGTCTCTGATTGGGGATCATATTTAGGTGGCCATTTTCCCTTTTGGTTTTGTGGGTTCTTGTTCTATGTTTAGTTGCCTCGCTGCACTACTCATATTAGCGTCACTGTTCGTTTTGTTATTTTGTTAGTTTGTTCAGTGTTCATTCATTCAATAAAGAAGAATGTACACATAGCACGCTGCACCTTGGTCTCCTTCGTATGACGAAGTTCAAGTTGTTGACTATGCAATTTAAAAGAGAGGCCGTCATCAATTAAAATTCCACAGCGTTTACTTGAACTGGACGAAGATTTTTTCTTGAATGAGGCCCACACGAACGATATAATGTTTCTCCGAGACCAGGCCCAAATCCCCAACTTTCACATGAAGAAAATACTTAGGTATAGGGGGTGGAGATCGGGATACCTTGTGAGAATTTGTTGGGGAGTGGGTAGTGTCTACCATCCGTCCTATTGGCCAGCGTGCAATAACTGGAAAATAAACTGGATGAGCTTCGTTAGAGACTATCCTACCCATCACTGGAGAATAAACTGGATGAGCTCCATCAGAGACTATCCTACCAACCACTGGTTAATAAACTGGATGAGCTCCATCAGAGACTATCCTACCCATCACTGGAGAATAAACTGTATGAGCTCCATCAGAGGCTATCCTACCAACCACTGGATAATAAACTGGATGAGCTCCATCAGACACTATCCTACCCATCACTGGAGAATAAGCTGGATGAGCTCCATCAGAGACTATCCTATTAATCACTGGATAACAAACTGTATGAGCTCCATCAGAGACCATCCTATTAATCACTGGATAATAAACTGAATGAGCTCCATTAGAGACTATCCTATTAATCACTGGAGAATAAACTGGATGAGCTCTGTTAGAGACTAAGCTATGTTCACTGGATAATAAACTGGATGAGCTCCATCAGAGACTATCCTACCAACCACTGGATAATAAACTGGATGAGCTCTGTTAGAGACTAAGCTATGTTCACTGGAGAATAAACTGGATGAGCTCCGTTAGAGACTAAACTATGTTCACTGGATAATAAACTGGATGAGCTCAGTTAGAGACTATACTATTAATCACTGGAGAATAAACTGAATGAGCTCCTTCAGAGACTATCCTACCAATCAATGGATAATAAGCTGGATGAGCTCCATCAGAGACAATCCTATTAATCACTGGTTAACAAACTACCAACCACTGGAGAACAAACTGGATGAGCTCCATCAGAGACTATCCTATGTTCACTGGATAATAAACTGGATGAGCCCCGTCAGAGACTATCCTATTAATCACTGGATAATAAACTGGATGAGCTAAAATCAGAGACTATCCTATTAATCACTAGAGAATAAACTGGATGAGCTCCATCAGAGACTATCCTATGTTCACCGGATAATAAACTGGATGAGCTCCATCAGAGACTATCCTATTAATCACTGGATAACAAACTGGATGAGCTCCATCAGAGACTATCCTATTAATTACTGGATAATTAACTGGATGAGCTCCATCAGAGATTATCCTATTAATCACTGGATGATAAACTGGATGAGCCCCGTCAGAGACTATCCTATTAATCACTGGATAATAAACTGGATGAGCCCCGTCAGAGACTATCCTATTAATCACTGGATAATAAACTGGATGAGCTCTGTTAGAGACTAAGCTATGTTCACTGGATAATAAACTGGATGAGCTCCATCAGAGACTATCCTGCCAACCACTGGATAATAAACTGGATGAGCTCTGTTAGAGACTAAGCTATGTTCACTGGAGAATAAACTGGATGAGCTCCGTTAGAGACTAAGCTATGTTCACTGGATAATAAACTGGATGAGTTCCATTAGAAACTATCCTATGTTCACTGGATAATAAACTGGATGAGCTCCATCAGAGACTATCCTATTAATCACTGGATAATAATGTCACGAATCCCGTTTCCTGAGTCTGTTTTTTACCTATGTTCTGTCCTGGAGAGTTTTTCCGGCGTCCTGGAACGCACCCTGTCTGGTTGCCGGGCAATGTAGCCAGTTGGGGTTTCTGATTACCCGCACCTGTATCCCATCAGCTATCTGCACACCTGGTCCTGATCATCTCTCCTCTTCATAAGCCCGGACCTGACATCCATTCCCTGCCGGATCGTTAGCCATGAACAGTATGTTGTGCCAGAGTATCAGCCTCAAGTTGGATAGAAGTTGTTTTGTTGTTTGTTACGTATTGCTTGCCTTGAACTTACCTCTGTTTGTTCTGTCTTCAGTTACTCACCCGGTTCATTTACCCCATTCCCGCCTGGTCATCAGAAGATTCCGCTTCCCCATTGGATCCACCTATTTACTCCCATCAACTCATCACCGCTACCCGCTACACCACCTGGATATATCTACCCATTCACTTGTAAATAAATACTCACCTTTTTCCTACTCTCCTTGTCCTGGTCTGCTTCTGGGTTCGACTTTGAAGAATCGTGACAAATAAACTGGATGAGCTCCATCAGAGACTATCCTATGTTCACTGGAGAATTAACTGGATGAGCTCTGTCAGAGACTATCCTATATTCACTGGAGAATAAACTGGATAAGCTCTTTTAGAGACTATCATATAATCACTGGATAACAAACTGGACAAGCTCCATCAGACACTATCCTACCAACCACTGGAGAAGAAACTGGATGAGCTCTGTTAGAGACTATCCTATTAATCACTGGAGAATAAACTGGATAAGCTCTTTTAGAGACTATCATATAATCACTGGAGAATAAACTGGATGAGCTCAGTTAAAGACTATCCTTCCAATGAGACATTTAAAACTGTAATTTTGGGCCTCCCGAGTGGCACAGCCTGCTGACCACACCGTAGCCATAGTGTGGGCGAGCGTTGCAAAATAAATGTACACATACATGTTAGTCAACCATTGCACCCAAACTGTAATGCGCTTGTCAACGAGTGTCTGCTAAAATAGAATTTGGTTCTATTTGTTACGCTCAACGCGTTGCACGTCTTGCCTCTCCCATCTCCTTATTGGTTTTTAGGAGCACATACCCAATCGAGTGATTGAAGTTGAACTGAGGTTCACACTCCAGTCCAGTCAGTAGTGGTAATGCACCTTAAAGTTGGTTGCCAACCACCATATAAAGTCCAAAGAAGAAGAAGCCTGGAGGAGGAGAGATTACTAGAAACAAACTTTGTTTACCCTTTTATCTGTGGATTAATTGTCGGAGTAATGGACCTTGTGCATTTCAGGTAAAATAACAACCCAATGTTTATATCCCAGGGCAAATTAGCTAGCAACAGGAAGCTAGCTAGCTAAATTGCCATGCATTTTTGCTTATCAACCTGTTTCCAAATTAATATAGTTGGTTCAGAGTTTGTTTTTGATATTTCAACCTGCGTGTCCTGATCGCGTACGGTGTGTGGGGACAGAATCAACATGCGAGTGATAGCGCACGCAGACGTGTAAAGCATTGCATTGCAGTGCTAGAGGCGTCACTACAGACCAAGGTTCGATCCCGGGCTGTATTACAACCGGCCGTGATAGGGAGTCCCATGCGACTGTCTCCAGAGAGAGAATGACATGATTATAACATCTACCTGTTTTTAAATGTTAAAATGTTGTTTAATTGAACCTTTATTTAACTAGGCAAGTCATTTAGGAACAAATTCTTATGTTGTGCCGATTGGGCGCAGCCCTATGGGACTCCCGATCACGGCAAGGTTGTGATACAGTCCGGGATCGAACCAGGGTCTGTAGTGACGCCTCTAGCCAAACGGCTGTCTCCAGAGAATGACATGATTATAACATATGTAATGGCTGTCTCCAGAGAGAAATAGACATGAGCTATGTCTGTTTGACATTCCTTCAATTTCCCCAGATCAGATTCCCCAGATCAGATCTATGTACAAGAAGAAAGACCTTGTTTGTCACAAGTGTTGCCTTATCTATTACTCACCAAAACAAAGTGACACTAAAACCCACCCGGGTGGTGACGTTAGCACACCCTATCCTGTCATGTAGTAGCTTGCTTCTTCATGCTAATGAACATCAGCTCTGTTGGTGGGAGGTTATTTAATAATTGAATAGCTTTACCACTATTAGTACTCTGCTCTGTTATTACTGAAAAGGATGTAAGGACCTCCTCCAGCAAGCCATCACACTTTATTGCATTTTTAACTGCGGCACTGATGAAATAAAATAAAAACATTGTCTTGAATGCATCCAAGCAGTGAGGGTCTAAGGAAAGGGCAATGTTCATAAATATTTATGTAATGTTTATGAATATTCATAGCAAGGCTTGATCTTTTAAAAGAGGAGAAAGTGATGCTTTTACTAATGATTACTAACAGCATCCTCCCGGATAAACTATACCCACTCAAATTCACATACCACCCCAACAGATCCACAGATGACGCAATCTCAATCGCACTCCACACTGCCCTTTCCCATCTGGACAAAAGGAACACCTATGTGAGAATGCTGTTCATTGACTACAGCTCAGCGTTCAACACCATAGAACCCTCAAAGCTCATCACTAAGCTAAGGACCTTGGGACTAAACACCTCCCCCTGCAACTGGATCCTGGACTTCCTGACGGGCCGCCCCCAGGTGGTGAGGATAGGTAACAACACATCTGCCACGCTGATCCTCAACACGGGATGTAATGGAGTAGGTCGTGAGTTTCAAGTTCCTTGGTATCCACATCACCAACAAACTATCATGGTCCAAACATAGCAAGACGTGAACAGGGCTCGACAAAACCTTTTCCCTCTCAGGAGACTGAAAAGATTTGGCATGGGTCCCCAGATCCTCAAAAAGTTATACAGCTGCACCATCAAGAGCATCCTGACCGGTTGCATCGCCGCCTGATATGGCAACTGCTCGGCTACAGAGGGTAGTACGTACGGCCCAGCACATCACTGGATCCAAGCTTCCTGCCTACCAGGACCTATATAATAGGCGGTATCAGAGGAAAGCCCATAAAAGTGTCAGAGACTCCAGTCACCCAAGGCATAGACTGTTTTCTCTGCTGGCGCACGTCAAGCGGTACCAGAGCGCCAAGTCTAGGACCAAAAGGCTCGTTAACAGCTTCTACCCTAAAGCCATAAGACTGACGAACAATTAATCAAATGGCCACCAGACTATTTACATTGACCCCCCCTCCATTTTTTTGTACACTGCTGCTACTCGCTGTTTATTATCTATGCAAAGTCACTTCACCCCAACCTACATGTACAAATGACCTCTAACCAGTATCCCCGCACATTGACTCCGTACTGGTACCCCCTGTATATAGTCAAAGTGGAAATGAGAAAGTTCTGTAGCTTATTAGGTACCGGTTTCTTCTGCTTCGTGGTTTCTGTTTAAACTCAACTTCATGACAGTACCAGTCAAAAGTATGGACAAACATACTCATTGAAGTTTTTTTTCATTGTCACAGTGAAGGCATCAAAACTATGAAATAACACATGTGGAATCACGTAGTAACCCAAAAAGTGTTAAACAACTAAAATATATTTGATATTTGATATTCTTCAAAGTAGCCACCCTTTGCCTTGATGACAGCTTTGCACACTCTTGGCATTCTCTCAACCAGCTTCATGAGGTAGTCACCTGGAATGCATTTCAATTAACAACAGGTGTGCCTTGTTAAGTTTATTTATGGAATTTCTTTCCTTCTTAATGCGTTTGAGTTGAGTTGTGACAAGGTAGGGATGGTATACAGAAGATAGCCCTATTTGGTAAAAGACCAAGTCCATTTTATGGAAAGAACAGCTCAAATAAGCAAAGAGAAACGACAGTCCATCATGACTTTAAGACGTGAAGTTCAGTCAATCCGGAACATTTCAAAAACTTTTAAAGTTTCTTTAAGTGCAGTTGCAAATACCATCAAGCGCTATGATGAAACTGGCTCTCATGAGGACCGCCACCGGAAAGGAAGACCCAGAGATACCCAGAGATATTAGACTATATACACATAGTATATACACACTCACTAGAATCACTAGAATATATATACACACAATATACACACCCACTAGACTATATATACACACTATATACACACTCACTAGACTATATATACACACCCACTAGACTATATATACACACTATATACACACTCACTAGACTATATATACACACTCACTAGACTATATATACACATTATATACACACAAACTAGACTATATATACACACTATATACACACTCACTAGACTATATATACACACCCACTAGACTATATATACACACTCACTAGACTATATATACACATAGTTTATACACACTCACTAGACTATATATACACATAGTATATACACACTCACTAGACTATTTATACACATCGTATATACACCCACTAGACTATATATACACATTGTATATACACCCACTAGACTATATACAGTATACACACTATATACAAATTCACTAGACTATTTATACACATAGTATATACACCCACTAGATTATATATACACACTAAATACATTTATGCTATTCTTGATGTGCCTCTTATTATTGTCTATCTTGAGGCCGAGTCACTTTACCCTGCCTTCATGTACATATCTACCTCAAATACCTTATTATTATCTATCCTGATGTCAAGTCACTTCACCGTGCCTTCATGTGCATATCAACATAAAATACCTTGTAGAATTGATCTGGTACTTCCTGTATATAGCTGCACATTGATCTGGTACTTCCTGTATATAGCTGCACATTGATCTGGATCTGGAACTCCCTGTATATACTGTAGCTCCACATTGATCTGGTACTTCCTGTATATAGCTCCACATTGATCTGGTACTTCCTGTATATAGCTCCACATTGATCTGGTACTCCCTGTATATAGCTCCACATTGATCTGGTACTGGTCCTCCCTGCATTTTGCTCCACATTGATCTCATACTTCCTGTATATAGCTCCACATTGATCTGGTACTCCCTGTACGTAGCTCCACATTGATCTGGTACTCCCTGTATATGGCTCCATATTTATCTGGTACTTCCTGTATATAGCTCCACATTGATCTGGTACTTCCTGTATATAGCTCCACATTGATCTGATACTGGTACTCCCTGCATTTAGCTCCACATTGATGTGGTACTGGTATTCCCTGTATATAGCTCCACGTTGATCTGGTACTGGTTCTCCCTGTATTTAGCTCCACATCGATCTGGTACTTCCTGTATATAGCTCCACATTGATTTGGTACTGGTACTCCCTGTATATAGCTCCACATTGATCTGGTACTTCCTGTATATAGCTCCACATTGATTTGGTACTGGTACTCCCTGTATATAGCTCCACATTGATCTGGTACTTCCTGTATATAGCTGCACATTGATCTGGATCTGGAACTCCCTGTATATACTGTAGCTCCACATTGATCTGGTACTTCCTGTATATAGCTCCACATTGATCTGGTACTTCCTGTATATAGCTCCACATTGATCTGGTACTCCCTGTATATAGCTCCACATTGATCTGGTACTGGTCCTCCCTGCATTTTGCTCCACATTGATCTCATACTTCCTGTATATAGCTCCACATTGATCTGGTACTCCCTGTATATAGCTCCACATTGATCTGGTACTCCCTGTACGTAGCTCCACATTGATCTGGTACTCCCTGTATATGGCTCCATATTTATCTGGTACTTCCTGTATATAGCTCCACATTGATCTGGTACTTCCTGTATATAGCTCCACATTGATCTGATACTGGTACTCCCTGCATTTAGCTCCACATTGATGTGGTACTGGTATTCCCTGTATATAGCTCCACGTTGATCTGGTACTGGTTCTCCCTGTATTTAGCTCCACATCGATCTGGTACTTCCTGTATATAGCTCCACATTGATTTGGTACTGGTACTCCCTGTATATAGCTCCACATTGATCTGGTACTTCCTGTATATAGCTCCACATTGATTTGGTACTGGTACTCCCTGTATATAGCTCCACATTGATCTGGTACTTCCTGTATATAGCTCCAAATTGATCAGGTACTGGTACTTCATGTATATAGCTCCACATTGATCTGCTACAGGTCCTCCCTGTATTTTGCTCCACATTGATCTGGTACTTCCTGTATATAGCTCCACTTTGATCTGGTACTCCTTGTATATAGCTCCACATTGATCTGGTACTTCCTGTATATAGCTCCACTTTGATCTGGTACTTCCTGTATATAGCTCCACATTGATCTGGTACTTCCTGTATATAGCTCCACATTGATCTGGTACTTCCTGTATATAGCTCCACATTGATCTGGTACTTCCTGTATATAGCTCCACATTGATCTGGTACTTCCTGTATATAGCTCCACTTTGATCTGGTACTCCTTGTATATAGCTCCACATTGATCTGGTACTTCCTGTATATAGCTCCACTTTGATCTGGTACTTCCTGTATATAGCTCCACATTGATCTGGTACTTCCTGTATATAGCTCCACATTGATCTGGTACTTCCTGTATATAGCTCCACATTGATCTGGTACTTCCTGTATATAGCTCCACTTTGATCTGGTACTTCCTGTATATAGCTCCACATTGATCTGGTACTTCCTGTATATAGCTCCACATTGATTTGGTACTGGTACTCCCTGTATATAGCTCCACATTGATCTGGTACTTCCTGTATATAGCTCCACATTGATTTGGTACTGGTACTCCCTGTATATAGCTCCACATTGATCTGGTACTTCCTGTATATAGCTCCAAATTGATCAGGTACTGGTACTTCATGTATATAGCTCCACATTGATCTGCTACAGGTCCTCCCTGTATTTTGCTCCACATTGATCTGGTACTTCCTGTATATAGCTCCACTTTGATCTGGTACTCCTTGTATATAGCTCCACATTGATCTGGTACTGGTACTTCCTGTATATAGCTCCACATTGATCTGGTACTTCCTGTATATAGCTCCACATTGATCTGGTACTCCCTGTATATAGCTCCACATTGATCTGGTACTGGTACTCCCTGTATATAGCTCCACATTGATCTGGTACTTCCTGTATATAGCTCCAAATTGATCAGGTACTGGTACTTCATGTATATAGCTCCACATTGATCTGCTACAGGTCCTCCCTGTATTTTGCTCCACATTGATCTGGTACTTCCTGTATATAGCTCCACTTTGATCTGGTACTCCTTGTATATAGCTCCACATTGATCTGGTACTTCCTGTATATAGCTCCACTTTGATCTGGTACTTCCTGTATATAGCTCCACTTTGATCTGGTACTTCCTGTATATAGCTCCACATTGATCTGGTACTCCCTGTATATAGCTCCACATTGATCTGGTACTCCCTGTATATAGCTCCACATTGATCTGGTACTACCTGTATATAGCTCCACATTGATCTGGGTCTTCCTGTATATAGCTCCACATTGATCTGGTACTCCCTGTATATAGTTCAACATTGATCTGGTACTGGTACTCACTGTATATAGCTCTACATTGATCCGCTACTTCCTGTATATGGCTCCACATTGATCTGGTACTGGTACTCCCTGTATATACAGTGGGCAAAAAAGTAATTAGTCAGCCACCAATTGTGCAAGTTCTCCCACTTAAGAAGATGAGAAAAGCCGTTCATTTTCATCATAGGTACACTTCAACTATGACAGACAAAATGAGAAAAAAAAATCCAGAAAATCACATTGTAGGATTTTTTATGAATTTATTTGCAAATTATGGTGGAAAATAAGTATTTGGTCAATAACAAATGTTTATCTCAATACTTTGTTATATACCCTTTGTTGGCAATGACAGAGGTCAAACGTTTTCTGTAAGTCTTCACAAGGTTTTTACACACTGTTGCTGGTATTTTGGCCCATTCCTCCATGCAGATCTCCTCTAGAGCAGTGATGTTTTGGGGCTGTTGCTGGGCAACACAGACTTTCAACTCCCTCCAAAGATTTTCTGTGGGGTTGAGATCTGGAGACTGGCTAGGCCACTCCAGGACCTTGAAATGCTTCTTACGAAGCCACTCCTTCGTTGCCCGGGCGGTGTGTTTGGGATCATACTGTACTGTAGTGTAGTGTACTCTATATCTCCCATGTTAGATATATCTATCCGGTACTGTAGTGTACTGTACTCTATATCTCCCATGTTAGATATATCTATCCGGTACTGTAGTGTACTGTACTCTATCTCCCATGTTAGATATATCTATCCAGTACTGTAGTGTACTGTACTCTATATCTCCCATGTTAGATATATCTATCTGGTACTGTAGTGTACTGTACTCTATATCTCCCATGTTAGATATATCTATCCGGTACTGTAGTGTACTGTACTCTATATCTCCCATGTTAGATATATCTATCCAGTACTGTAGTGTACTGTACTCTATATCTCCCATGTTAAATATATCTATCCGGTACTGCACTGTACTCTATATCTCCCATGTTAGATATATCTATCTGGTACTGTAGTGTACTGTACTCTATATCTCCCATGTTAGATATATCTATCCGGTACTGTAGTGTACTGTACTCTATATCTCCCATGTTAGATATATCTATCCGGTACTGTAGTGTACTGTACTCTATATCTCCCATGTTAGATATATCTATCCGGTACTGTAGTGTACTGTACTCTATATCTCCCATGTTAGATATATCTATCCGGTACTGTAGTGTACTGTACTCTATATCTCCCATGTTAGATATATCTATCCGGTACTGTAGTGTACTGTACTCTATATCTCCCATGTTAGATATATCTATCCGGTACTGTAGTGTACTGTACTCTATATCTCCCATGTTAAATATATCTATCCGGTACTGCACTGTACTCTATATCTCCCATGTTAGATATATCTATCCGGTACTGTAGTGTACTGTACTCTATATCTCCCATGTTAGATATATCTATCCGGTAGTGTACTGTACTCTATATCTCCCATGTTAGATATATCTATCCGGTACTGTAGTGTACTGTACTCTATATCTCCCATGTTAGATATATCTATCCGGTACTGTAGTGTAGTGTACTCTACATCTCCCATGTTAGATATATCTATCCGGTACTGTAGTGTACTGTACTCTATATCTCCCATGTTAGATATATCTATCCGGTACTGTAGTGTACTGTACTCTATATCTCCCATGTTAGATATATCTATCCGGTACTGTAGTGTACTGTACTCTATCTCCCATGTTAGATATATCTATCCGGTACTGTAGTGTACTGTACTCTATATCTCCCATGTTAGATATATCTATCCGGTACTGTAGTGTACTGTACTCTATATCTCCCATGTTAGATATATCTATCCGGTACTGTAGTGTACTGTACTCTATCTCCCATGTTAGATATATCTATCCGGTACTGTAGTGTACTGTACTCTATATCTCCCATGTTAGATATATCTATCCGGTACTGTAGTGTACTGTACTCTATATCTCCCATGTTAGATATATCTATCCGGTACTGTAGTGTACTGTACTCTATCTCCCATGTTAGATATATCTATCCGGTACTGTAGTGTACTGTACTCTATATCTCCCATGTTAGATATATCTATCCGGTACTGTAGTGTACTGTACTCTATATCTCCCATGTTAGATATATCTATCCGGTACTGTAGTGTACTGTACTCTATATCTCCCATGTTAGATATATCTATCCGGTACTGTAGTGTACTGTACTCTATCTCCCATGTTAGATATATCTATCCGGTACTGTAGTGTACTGTACTCTATATCTCCCATGTTAGATATATCTATCCGGTACTGTAGTGTACTGTACTCTATATCTCCCAAGTTAAATATATCTATCCGGTACTGCACTGTACTCTATATCTCCCATGTTAGATATATCTATCTGGTACTGTAGTGTACTGTACTCTATATCTCCCATGTTAGATATATCTATCCGGTTCTGTAGTGTACTGTACTCTATATCTCCCATGTTAGATATATCTATCCGGTACTGTAGTGTACTGTACTCTATATCTCCCATGTTAGATATATCTATCCGGTAGTGTACTGTACTCTATATCTCCCATGTTAGATATATCTATCCGGTACTGTAGTGTACTGTACTCTATATCTCCCATGTTAGATATATCTATCCGGTAGTGTACTGTACTCTATATCTCCCATGTTAGATATATATCTATCCAGGACTGACTTTATACCATCTGACTTTCCCTGGTTAAAAAAATAAACAACAGCTACTAGCTCTATAGTACTGCTCCTCTGGGGTCTAGAGAGGTCATCCCTGGTGATAGATAGTCCTATAAACCCTCAGCTACTAGCTCTATAGTACTGCTCCTCTGGGGTCTAGAGAGTTCATCCCTGGTGATAGATAGTCCTGTAAACCCTCAGCTACTAGCTCTATAGTACTGCTCCTCTGGGGTCTAGAGAGTTCATCCCTGGTGATAGATAGTCCTGTAAACCCTCAGCTACTAGCTCTATAATACTGCTCCTCTGGGGTCTAGAGTGCTCAGGGTCATGTGCTCTATAGTACTGCTCCTCTGGGGTCTAGAGTGCTCAGGGTCATGTGCTCTATAGTACTGCTCCTCTGGGGTCTAGAGTGCTCAGGGTCATGTGCTCTATAGTACTGCTCCTCTGGGGTCTAGAGTGCTCAGGGTCATGTGCTCTATAGTACTGCTCCTCTGGGGTCTAGAGTGCTCAGGGTCATGTGCTCTATAGTACTGCTCCTCTGGGGTCTAGAGTGCTCAGGGTCATGTGCTCTATAGTACTGCTCCTCTGGGGTCTAGAGTGCTCAGGGTCATCAAATCAAAACAAATCAAATTTATTTATATAGCCCTTCGTACATCAGCTGATATCTCAAAGTGCTGTACAGAAACTCAGCCTAAAACCCCAAACAGCAAGCAATGCAGGTGTAGAAGCACGGTGGCTAGGAAAAACTCCCTAGAAAGGCCAAAACCTAGGAAGAAACCTAGAGAGGAACCAGGCTATGTGGGGTGGCCAGTCCTCTTCTGGCTGTGCCGGGTGGAGATTATAACAAAACATGGTCAAGATGTTCAAATGTTCATAGATGACCAGCATGGTCGAATAATAATAAGGCAGAATAGTTGAAACTGGAGCAGCAGCACAGTCAGGTGGACTGGGGACAGCAAGGAGTCATCATGTCAGGTATTCCTGGGGCATGGTCCTAGGGCTCAGGTCCTCCGAGAGAGAGAAAGAAAGAGAGAATTAGAGAGAGCATATGTGGGATGGCCAGTCCTCTTCTGGCTGTGCCGGGTGGAGATTATAACAGAACATGGCCAAGATGTTCAAATATTCATAAATGACCAGCATGGTCGAATAATAATAAGGCAGATCAGTTGAAACTGGAGCAGCAGCACAGCCAGGTGGACTGGGGACAGCAAGGAGTCATCATGTCAGGTAGTCCTGGGGCATGGTCATAGGGCTCAGGTCCTCCGAGAGAGAGAAAGAGAGAAGGAGAGAATTAGAGAACGCACACTTAGATTCACACAGGACACCGAATAGGACAGGAGAAGTACTCCAGATATAACAAACTGACCCTAGCCCCCCGACACATAAACTACTGCAGCATAAATACTGGAGGCTGAGACAGGAGGGGTCAGGAGACACTGTGGCCCACTCCGAGGACACCCCCGGACAGGGCCAAACAGGAAGGATATAACCCCACCCACTTTGCCAAAGCACAGCCCCCACACCACTAGAGGGATATCTTCAACCACCAACTTACCATCCTGAGACAAGGCTGAGTATAGCCCACAAAGACCTCCGCCACGGCACAACCCAAGGGGGGGGGGGGGGGGGGGGGGGGGCGCCAACCCAGACAGGATGACCACATCAGTGACTCAACCCACTCAGGTGACGCACCCCCTCCAGGGACGGCATGAGAGAGCCCCAGTAAAGCCAGTGACTCAGCCCCTGTAATAGGGTTAGAGGCAGAGAATCCCAGTGGAAAGAGGGGAACCGACCAGGCAGAGACAGCAAGGGCGGTTCGTTGCTCCAGAGCCTTTCCGTTCACCCTCCCACTCCTGGGCCAGACTACACTCAATCATATGACCCACTGAAGAGATGAGTCTTCAGTAGAGACTTAAAGGTTGAGACCGACTTTGCGTCTCTGACATGGGTAGGCAGACCGTTCCATAAAAATGGAGCTCTATAGGAGAAAGCCCTGCCTCCAGCTGTTTGCTTAAAAATTCTAGGGACAATTAGGAGGCCTGCGTCTTGTGACCGTAGCGTACGTGTAGGTATGTACGGCAGGACCAAATCAGAGAGATAGGTAGGAGCAAGCCCATGTAATGCTTTGTAGGTTAGCAGTAAAACCTTGAAATCAGCCCTTGCTTTGACAGGAAGCCAGTGTAGAGAGGCTAGCACTGGAGTAATATGATCACATTTTTTGGTTCTAGTCAGGATTCTAGCAGCCGTATTTAGCACTAACTGAAGTTTATTTAGTGCTTTATCCGGGTAGCCGGAAAGTAGAGCATTGCAGTAGTCTAACCTGGAAGTGACAAAAGCATGGATGAATTTTTCTGCATCATTTTTGGACAGAAAGTTTCTGATTTTTGCAATGTTACGTAGATGGAAAAAAGCTGTCCTTGAAATGGTCTTGATATGTTCTTCAAAAGAGAGATCAGGGTCCAGAGTAACGCCGAGGTCCTTCACAGTTTTATTTGAGACGACTGTACAACCATTAAGATTAATTGTCAGATTCAACAGAAGATCTCTTTGTTTCTTGGGACCTAGAACAAGCATCTCTGTTTTGTCCGAGTTTAAAAGTAGAAAGTTTGCAGCCATCCACTTCCTTATGTCTGAAACACATTCTTCTAACAAGGGAAATTTTTGGGCTTCACCATGTTTAATTGAAATGTACAGCTGTGTGTCATCCGCATAGCAGTGAAAGTTAACATTATGTTTTCGAATAACATCCCCAAGAGGTAAAATATATAGTGAAAACAATAGTGGTCCTAAAACGGAACCTTGAGGAACACCGAAATGTACAGTTGATTTGTCAGAGGACAAACCATTCACAGAGACAAACTGATATCTTTCCGACAGATAAGATCTAAACCAGGCCAGAGCTTGTCCGTGTAGACCAATTTGGGTTTCCAATCTCTCCAAAAGAATGTGGTGATCGATGGTATCAAAAGCAGCACTAAGGTCTAGGAGCACGAGGACAGATGCAGAGCCTCGGTCCGATGCCATTAAAATGTCATTTACCACCTTCACAAGTGCCGTCTCAGTGCTATGATGGGGTCTAAAACCAGACTGAAGCATTTCGTATACATTGTTTGTCTTCAGGAAGGCAGTGAGTTGTTGCGCAACAGCCTTTTCTAAAATTTTTGAGAAGAATGGAAGATTCGATAAAGGCCGATAGTTTTTTATATTTTCTGGGTCAAGGTTTGGCTTTTTCAAGAGAGGCTTTATTACTGCCACTTTTAGTGAGTTTGGTACACATCTGGTGGATAGAGAGCCGTTTATTATGTTCAACATAGGAGGGCCAAGCACAGGAAGCAGCTCTTTCAGTAGTTTAGTTGGAATAGGGTCCAGTATGCAGCTTGAAGGTTTAGAGGCCATGATTATTTTCATCATTGTGTCAAGAGATATAGTACTAAAACACTTGAGCGTCTCTCTTGATCCTAGGTCCTGGCAGAGTTGTGCAGACTCAGAACAACTGAGCTTTGAAGGAATACGCAGATTTAAGGAGGAGTCCGTAATTTGCTTTCTAATAATCATAATCTTTTCCTCAAAGAAGTTCATGAATTTATCACTGCTGAAGTGAAAGTCATCCTCTCTTGGGGAATGCTGCTTTTTAGTTAGCTTTGCGACAGTATCAAAAAGGAATTTCGGATTGTTCTTATTTTCCTCAATTAAGTTAGAAAAATAGGATGATCGAGCAGCAGTAAGGGCTCTTCGGTACTGCACAGTACTGTCTTTCCAAGCTAGTCGGAAGACTTCCAGTTTGGTGTGGCGCCATTTCCGTTCCAATTTTCTGGAAGCTTGCTTCAGAGCTCGGGTATTTTCTGTGTACCAGGGAGCTAGTTTCTTATGAGAAATGTTTTTAGTTTTTAGGGGTGCAACTGCATCTAGGGTATTGCGCAAGGTTAAGTTGAGTTCCTCAGTTAGGTGGTTAACTGATTTTTGTCCTCTGGCGTCCTTGGGTAGACAGAGGGAATCTGGAAGGACAAGGAATCTTTGTGTTGTCTGTGAATTTATAGCACGACTTTTGATGATCCTTGGTTGGGGTCTGAGCAGATTATTTGTTGCAATTGCAAACGTAATAAAATGGTGGTCCGATAGTCCAGGATTATGAGGAAAAACATTAAGATCCACAACATTTATTCCATGGGACAAAACTAGGTCCAGCGTATGACTGTGACAGTGAGTGGGCCCAGAGACATGTTGGACAAAACCCACTGAGTCGATGATGGCTCCGAAAGCCTTTTGGAGTGGGTCTGTGGACTTTTCCATGTGAATATTAAAGTCACCAAAGATTAGAATATTATCCGCTATGACTACAAGGTCCGATAGGAATTCAGGGAACTCAGTGAGGAACGCTGTATATGGCCCAGGAGGCCTGTAAACAGTAGCTATAAAAAGTGATTGAGTAGGCTGCATAGATTTCATGACTAGAAGCTCAAAAGACGAAAACGTCATTTTTTTTTTTGTAAATTGAAATTTGCTATCGTAAATGTTAGCAACACCTCCGCCTTTGCGGGATGCACGGGGGATATGGTCACTAGTGTAGCCAGGAGGTGAGGCCTCATTTAACACAGTAAATTCATCAGGCTTAAGCCATGTTTCAGTCAGGCCAATCACATCAAGATTATGATCAGTGATTAGTTCATTGACTATAATTGCCTTTGAAGTAAGGGATCTAACATTAAGTAGCCCTATTTTGAGATGTGAGGTATCATGATCTCTTTCAATAATGACAGGAATGGAGGTGGTCTTTATTTATCATGTGCTCTATAGTACTGCTCCTCTGGGGTCTAGAGTGCTCAGGATCATGTGCTCCATAGTACTGCTCCTCTGGGGTCTAGAGTGCTCAGGGTCATGTGCTCTATAGTACTGCTCCTCTGGGGTCTAGAGTGCTCAGGGTCATGTGCTCTATAGTACTGCTCCTCTGGGGTCTAGAGTGCTCAGGGTCATGTGCTCTATAGTACTGCTCCTCTGGGGTCTAGAGTGCTCAGGGTCATGTGCTCTATAGTACTGCTCCTCTGGGGTCTAGAGTGCTCAGGGTCATGTGCTCTATAGTACTGCTCCTCTGGGGTCTAGAGTGCTCAGGGTCATGTGCTCTATAGTACTGCTCCTCTGGGGTCTAGAGTGCTCAGGGTCATGTGCTCTATAGTACTGCTCCTCTGGGGTCTAGAGTGCTCAGGGTCATGTGCTCTATAGTACTGCTCCTCTGGGGTCTAGAGTGCTCAGGGTCATGTGCTCTATAGTACTGCTCCTCTGGGGTCTAGAGTGCTCAGGGTCATGTGCTCTATAGTACTGCTCCTCTGGGGTCTAGAGTTCTCAGGGTCATGTGCTCTATAGTACTGCTCCTCTGGGGTCTAGAGTTCTCAGGGTCATGTGCTCTATAGTACTGCTCCTCTGGGGTCTAGAGTGCTCAGGGTCATGTGCTCTATAGTACTGCTCCTCTGGGGTCTAGAGTGCTCAGGGTCATGTGCTCTATAGTACTGCTCCTCTGGGGTCTAGAGTGCTCAGGGTCATGTGCTCTATAGTACTGCTCCTCTGGGGTCTAGAGTGCTCAGGGTCATGTGCTCTATAGTACTGCTCCTCTGGGGTCTAGAGTGCTCAGGGTCATGTGCTCTATAGTACTGCTCCTCTGGGGTCTAGAGTGCTCAGGGTCATGTGCTCTATAGTACTGCTCCTCTGGGGTCTAGAGTTCTCAGGGTCATGTGCTCTATAGTACTGCTCCTCTGGGGTCTAGAGTTCTCAGGGTCATGTGCTCTATAGTACTGCTCCTCTGGGGTCTAGAGTGCTCAGGGTCATGTGCTCTATAGTACTGCTCCTCTGGGGTCTAGAGTGCTCAGTGTCATGTGCTCTATAGTACTGCTCCTCTGGGGTCTAGAGTGCTCAGGGTCATGTGCTCTATAGTACTGCTCCTCTGGGGTCTAGAGTGCTCAGGGTCATGTGCTCTATAGTACTGCTCCTCTGGGGTCTAGAGTGCTCAGGGTCATGTGCTCTATAGTACTGGAATGTGGGCTGTACCTCCCCGTCGGTCCTGGTCTAATGTTAATCTCTGTGGGCTTTATGTATTCTGGCCGAAGGGGACGGTTCCACCAGGCTGACACTCTCTCTGACCTCCCTCGGGGCTACTTACTGTGCAAAAGGATATATGATTGCAAGATCTCTCTTATGACTCCTATATCCATCAATATCTTAACACAAATATGTTTGTGTTTTTCATATTTTATGCACAATGTATTGGATAGAAACTTGACACATAAAGGGGATATTCTTTCCAAGTTACAGTATTTCATCCATATACATTTTAATGACATCACAAAATGAAAACCAGTATGACATTAGTTTTTTCGAGCTCACCACAGACCATTCCCCACATTCTTATGTTAGAATTATTGTTCCAGTATCCACTTTTGACCGTGTTAGAGTTTTGGCAGGAGAAGCCTGTTTGTTAACAAAGACCTTCTTCTGGTGGATTTTACTGGAGGGGGAGAAAGAGCCCCCTTCTCTTGTAATTCACAACAGGGTGTGAACTGTCAAACGGCCCATTTCCCTCCTCACCTCTTCTATGGATGAGAGAAGGTCTGGTTATTGTCAACCATTGCCAAGCTGATCTGACCCATTGTGATCCACACAGGACAGTCATAACACGACATAATGTTTCACAGTTGACCGTGAATATCAGAGCAAAAGCCAAGATATGGAGCTGAAGGAATTGTCTGTAGCGCTCCTAGACAGGATTGTGTCGAGGCACAGATCTGTGGAAGGGAAGTAAAAAATGACTTCAGCATTGAAGGTCCCAAGAACACAGTGGCCTCTATCATTCTAAAATGGAAGAAGTTTGGAAGCACCAAGATTCTTCCTAGAGCTGGCCGACCCGGCCAAACTGAGCAATCGGGCTGAAGGGCCTTGGTCAGGGAGGTGACCAAGAACCGGATGGTCACTCTTACAGAGCTCCAGAGTTCCTCTGTGGAGATGGGAGAAACTTCCAGAAGCACAACTTTCACTGCAGCACTCCACCAATCAGGCCTTAATGGTAGAGTGGCCAGCCGGAAGCCACTTCTCAGTAAAAGGCACATGACAGCCCCCTTGGAGCTTGCCAAAAGGCACCTTAAGGACTCTCACACCATGACAAACAACATTCCCTGTTCTGATGAAACCAAGATTGAACTCTTTTTTTATTGAATGCCAAGCGTCAGGAGGACGGTGGTGGCAGCATCATTCTGTGGGGATGTTTTTCAGCTGCAGGTATTGGAAGACTAGTCAGGATCGAGGGAAAGATGAACAGAGCAAAGTACAGAGTGATCCATAGCACTCAGGACCTCAGAACGGTGTGAAGGCTCACATTCTAACAGGACACCGACCCTATGTACACAGCTAAGACAATGCAGGAATGGCTTCAGGATAAGTCTCTGAATGTCCTTGAGTGGCCCAGCCAAAGCCCAGACCTGATCTCAATCGAACATCTCTGAAGAGACCGGAAAATGGCTGTGCAGCAGCGCTCCCCATCCAACTTGACAGAGCTTGAGAGGATCTGCAGAGAAGAGTGGGAGAAACTCCCCAAATACAAGTGTGCCAAATTGTAGCATCGTACCCAAGAAGACTAGGCTGTAATCGCTGCAAAAGGTCCTTCAATAAAGTACTGAGTAAAGGGTCTGAATACTTTTTTAAACATGTTTTTTGCTCTGTCATTATGAGGTATTTTGTGGATTAGTTTTATTTTACCCCACCTATGAGGGGTAAAAAAAAAACAATTTTATCAATTTTAAAATAAGGCTGTAATGTAACAAAATGTGTAAAAGTCAAGGTGTCGTTTTCCCCCCGAAGATTTTACTGAGTCATAGTTCATATAAGGAAATCAGTTAATTGAAATAAATTAATTAGGCCCTAATCTATGGATTTCACATGACTGTAAATATGGATATGTTTATCACTGACAATGTACCAGGTGTGTGGATCATAAAACCAGCTACCTCTCTACTGAGATAACTACAGTGTCCAGGTCCATCTACCTCTACTGAGATAACTACTGTGTCTAGGTCCATCTACCTCTACTGAGATAACTACTGTGTCCAGGTCCATCTACCTCTACTGAGATAACTACTGTGTCCAGGTCCATCTACCTCTACTGAGATAACTACTGTGTCTAGGTCCATCTACCTCTCTATTAAGATAACTACTGTGTTTAGGTCCATCTACCTCTACTGAGATAACTACTGTGTCCAGGTCCATCTACCTCTACTGAGATAACTACTGTGTCTAGGTCCATCTACCTCTACTGAGATAACTACAGTGTCTAGGTCCATCTACCTCTACTGAGATAACTACTGTGCTCAGGTCCATCTACCTCTACTGAGATAACTACAGTGTCGTCTTAGTCCATCTACCTCTACTGAGATAACTACTGTGCCCAGGTCCATCTACCTCTACTGAGATAACTACTGTGTCTAGGTCCATCTACCTCTCTATTAAGATAACTACTGTGCCCAGTTCCATCTACCTCTACTGAGATAACTACTGTTTCTAGGTCCATCTAACTCTACTGAGATAACTACTGTTTCTAGGTCCATCTACCTCTATTAAGATAACTACTGTGCCCAGGTCCATCTACCTCTCTATTAAGATAACTACTGTGCCCAGGTCCATCTACCTCTACTGAGATAACTACTGTGTCTAGGTCCATCTACCTCTACTCAGATAACTACTGTGTTTAGGTCCATCTACCTCTACTGAGATAACTACTGTGTCTAGGTCCATCTCTACTGAGATAACTACTGTTTCTAGGTCCATCTAACTCTACTGAGATAACTACTGTGTCAAGATCAATCAATCAATCAATCAAATGTATTTACAAAGCCCTTCTTAAATCAGCTGATGTCACAAAGTGCTGTACAGAAGCCCAGCCTAAAACCCCAAACAGCAAGTAATGCAGGTGTAGAAGCACGGTGGCTAGGAAAAACTCCCTAGAAAGGCCAGAACCTAGGAAGAAACCTAGAGAGGAACCAGGCTATGAGGGGTGGCCAGACCTCTTCTGGCTGTGCCGGGTGCAGATTATAACAGAACATGGGTAAGATGTTTAAATGAACAGCAGGGTCAAGTAATAATAATCACAGTGGTTGTCGAGGGTGCAGCAAGTCAGTACCTCAGGAGTAAATGTCAGTTCGCTTTTCATAGCCGATCATTCAGAGTATCTCTACCGTACCTGCTGTCTCTAGAGAGTTAAAAACAGCAGATCTGGGACAGGTGGCACGTCCGGTGAACAGGTCAGGGTT
This sequence comes from Oncorhynchus mykiss, assembly GCF_057628025.1. Classification (NCBI taxonomy): domain Eukaryota; kingdom Metazoa; phylum Chordata; class Actinopteri; order Salmoniformes; family Salmonidae; genus Oncorhynchus; species Oncorhynchus mykiss. The sequence goes on along the minus strand of NC_143048.1, from coordinate 51,681,413 downwards.
CCATAGCCGCAGGCAGAACAGTTGAAACTGGAGCAGCAACACAGCCAAGGCTCAGGCCCTCCAAGATAGAGAGAGAGCGAGAGAAAGGAAGAAAGAAAGAAAGAAAGAAAGAAAGAGAGAAAGAGAGAAAGCGAGAAAGAGAGAAAGAGAGAAAGAAAGAGATAATTAGAGAGAGCATACTTAAATTCACATAGGACACAGCAGGAAACAGGAGAAAAACTCCAGATTTAACAGACTGACCCAAGCCCACTGACAACTACGTCTACTGAGATATCTACTGTGTTTAGGTCCATCTCCCTCTACTGAGATAACTACTGTCTAGGTCCATCTCTACTGAGATAACTACTGTCTAGGTCCATCTCTACTGAGATAACTACTGTGTCTAGTAATGGCTAGAAGACCGGTGACGTAGACCGCCGAATACCACCCAAACAAAGAGAGGCATCGACTTTGGCCGAAGTCGTGACAGTACAGCTGCCCACTCCCCCGGCCAATCCTGGCAATAGGACCTCAGAAACCTACCCATATCCTAGTTAACTCTCTCCACCTCCCCGTTACTCTCGGGGTGAAAACCTGAGGTAAAGCTGACCGAGACCCCCAGACGTTCCATGAACGCCCTCCAGACCCTCGAAGTGAACTGGGAACCTCGATCAGACACTATATCCTCAGAGACCCCGTAGTGCCGGAAGACGTTAGTAAACAGGGCCTCCGCAGTCAGTAGGGCCGTAGGAAGACCGGGTAAAGGGAGGAGACAACAGGACTTAGAAAGACAATCCACAACGACCAGGATCGTGGTGTTTCCCTGTGAAGGAGTAAGATTGGTCAGGAAATCTACCGACAGGTGTGACCACGGCCGTTGTGGAACGGGAAGGGCAGGTGGGCAGGTGTCTAGGAGCCTTGCACTGGGCACACACCGAGCAGGAGGAGACATAAACCCTCACGTCCTTAGCTAAAGTGGGCCACCAGTACTTCCCACGAAGACAGCGCACCGTCCGACCGATCCCAGGGTGACCAGAGGAACGTATGGGCCCAATAGATCAGCCGGGTCGCGGACAGCAAAAGGAACATACAGACGCCCAGCTGGACACTGGAGGGGAGCGGGCTCAAAAGGAACATACAGACGCCCAGCTGGACACTGGAGGGGAGGGGGCTCAAAAGGAACATACAGACGCCCAGCTGGACACTGGAGGGGAGCGGGCTCAAAAGGAACATACAGACGCCCAGCTGGACACTGGAGGGGAGCGGGCTCAAAATTGAGGCTAAGATCGAGAAGTGTGAGCTCTTCTCTGTCTACATTAGCAAGGACAACACACAAGTCTTCCCATCAATGAATTATTTTTTTGTGTGCAAATGAACTCAAGCTTAGGGACAATGTCAAATGTGATATAGCGAAGCACCTGAGTGAGCTGGGTGCACAATTACGCAGGTACTTTCCCGAAATTGACGACACAAACAACTGGATTCGTTATCCCTTTCATGCCCTGCCTCCAGTCCACTTACCGATATCTGAACAAGAGAGCCTCATTGAAATTGCAACAAGCGGTTCTGTGAAAATTGAATTTAATCAGAAGCCACTGCCAGATGATTGGATTGGGCTGCGCTCAGAGTATCCTGCCTTGGCAAATCGCGCTGTTAAGACACTGATGCCCTTTGTAACCACCTACCTACCGATGTGAGAGTGGATTCTCAGCCCTCACTAGCATGAAAACTAAATACAGGCACAGACTGTGTGTGGAAAATGATTTAAGACTGAGACTCTCTTCAATACAACCCAACATTGCAGAGTTATGTGCATCCTTTCAAGCACAACCTTCTCATTAACCTGTGGTGAGTTTTTCACCATTTTGATGAACAAATAAGGTTTTATATGTAAGATGGTTAAATAAAGAGGAAAATGATTGATTATTATTATATTATTATTTGTGCCCTGGTCCTATAAGAGCTCTTGGTCACTTCCCACGAGCCAGGTGGTGACAAAAACTCAAACTCATTCTAATGTTTAATAGTATAGTATATCGTATAGTGTGTGTTTTGTAGGCTTACAATGATGGCAAAAAACAACATTTGAGAGTGTGCTGAACCCTGGTGCTAGAGGGGAGGGGGTACAGCTGACCCTGGTGCTAGAGGGGGTACAGCTGACCCTGGTGCTAGAGGGGGTACAGCTGGAGGTTGAATGTGGGAGGGACTATAAAACATTTGGGAACCACTGTACTATGGCATAGATTATTAACTGCATTATATTATGGTATTAACTACATTATAATATGGTATTAACTACATTGTATTATGGTATTAACTACATTATATTATGGTATTAACTACATTATAATATGGTGTTAACTACATTATAATATGGTGTTAACTACATTATATTATGGTGTTATCTACATTATAATATGGTATTAACTACATTATAATATGGTATTAACTACATTATAATATGGTGTTAACTACATTATAATATGGTGTTAACTACATTATATTATGGTGTTAACTACATTATAATATGGTATTAACTACATTATATTATGGTGTTATCTACATTATAATATGGTGTTAACTACATTATAATATGGTATGAACTACATTAGATTATGGTGTATGCCTTAAAGCAGATTTCACAGTCTTCCTGCTCAATCAGATTTCATTCCAACAATTACTGTCAAACAGATGGGTACTAAATTCCCTCTTCCAAATAGCTCCATGAAAACACATTTTCTGGCCAGATTGCAGCATATCTCTCTGCCTATTAGGTTTTGTATACAGTAGGTTGAATTGGATTTGTTTCTCTCCCTAAAATCATGTTTTCTGAATGCCATCCTTCTCCAGCTTCTACGCATTGTTTACGCAGTTCTGCCCTAAGTGTGAGCGTCGTACGCACCATTTGACCATGAAGGAACAGTGGGCGGCCGGTAACAGAGTGCATCTCATCTGTGCGAACTGATTTATGTCAGGGGGTTCAGTATTCGCTTAAAGGCCGCTCCTATGTGATGCATCCCAAATTGCACCATATTCCCTATATAGTGCACTACCCCATAGGCCTCTGATCAACAGTAGTGCACTGTAAAGGGAGACAATTGGGACACCTGGTATCTCATCACAGTAAATCCTCAGGAAAAAATGTTCCCCAGGCTGCGGATGGGGTCCCTAAAACAACCAGAGTGGAAGATAACCGAATCACTGATCCAAGATAACCATATCACTGATCCACGATAACCATATCACTGATCCATGATAACCATATCATTGATCCATGGAAACCATATCATTGATCAGTGATAACCATATAACTGATCCATGATAACCATATCACTGATCAGTGATAACCATATAACTGATCCATGATAACCATATCACTGATCAGTGATAACCATATAACTGATCCACGATAACCATATCACTGATCTGTGATAACCAAATCATTGATCCATGGAAACCATATCATATCACTGATCCACGATAACCATATCACTGATCAGTGATAACCATATCACTGATCCACGATAACCATATCACTGATCAGTGATAACCATATAACTGATCCACGATAACCATATCACTGATCTGTGATAACCATATCACTGATCCAAGATAACCATATAACTGATCTGTGATAACCATATAACTGATCCAAGATAACTATATAACTGATCTGTGATAACCATATCACTGATCCATGATAACCATATCACTGATCCATGGTAACCATATAACTGATCTATGATAACCATATCACTAATCCATGATAACCATATCACTAATCCATGATAACCATATAACTGATCCATGATAACCATATAACTGATCCATGATAACCATATCACTAATCCATGATAACCATATCACTGATCTGTGATAACCATATAACTGATCCATGATAACCATATAACTGATCCATGAGAACCATATCACTAATCCAAGATAACATATCACTGATCTGTGATAACCATATAACTGATCCATGATAACCATATCACTGATCTGTGATAACCATATAACTGATCCAAGATAACCATATCACTGATCCAAGATAACCATATCACTGATCCATGATAACCATATCACTGATCCATGATAACCATATCACTGATCTGTGATAACCATATCACTGATCCAAGATAACCATATCACTGATCCATGATAACCATATCACTGATCCAAGATAACCATATCACTGATCCAAGATAACCATATCACTAATCCAAGATAACCATATCACTGATCCATGATAACCATATCACTAATCCATGATAACCATATCACTGATCCATGATAACCATATCACTAATCCAAGATAACCATATCACTGATCCATGATAACCATATCACTAATCCAAGATAACCATATCACTGATCCATGATAACCATATCACTAATCCATGATAACCATATCACTGATCCATGATAACCATATCACTAATCCAAGATAACCATATCACTGATCCATGGTAACCATATCACTGATCTGTGATAACCATATAACTGATCCATGATAACCATATAACTGATCCATGATAACCATATCACTGATCCATGATAACCATATAACTGATCCATGATAGCCATATCACTAATCCAAGATAACCATATAACTGATCCATGATAACCATATAACTGATCCATGATAACCATATAACTGATCCACGATAACCATATCACTAATCCAAGATAACCATATCACTGATCCAAGATAACCATATCACTAATCCAAGATAACCATATCACTGATCCATGATAACCATATCACTAATCCATGATAACCATATCACTGATCCATGATAACCATATTACTAATCCAAGATAACCATATCACTGATCCATGGTAACCATATCACTGATCTGTGATAACCATATAACTGATCCATGATAACCATATAACTGATCCATGATAACCATATCACTAATCCAAGATAACCATATCACTGATCGTTGATAACCATATAACTGATCCATGATAACCATATCACTGATCTGTGATAACCATATAACTGATCCATGATAACCATATCACTGATCTGTGATAACCATATCACTGATCCATGGTAACCATATCACTGATCCGTGATAACCATATCACGGATCCATGGTAAACATATCATATCACTGATTCATGATAACCATATCACTGATCCAAGATAACCATATCACGGATACATGATAACCATTTCACTGATCCACGATAACTATATTGCTGATCCACGATAACCATATCACTGATCCACGATAACCATATCACTGATCCACGATAACCATATCACTGATCCAAGATAACCATATAACTGATCCATGGTAACCATATCACTGATCTGTGATAACCATATCACTGATCCACGATAACCATATCACTGATCCATGATAACCATATCACTGATCCACGATAACCATATCACTGATCCATGATAACCATATCACTGATCCACGATAACCATATAACTGATCCAAGATAACCATATAACTGATCCACGATAACCATATAACTGATCTGTGATAACCATATAACTGATCCATGATAACCATATCACTGATCTGTGATAACCATATAACTGATCCATGATAACCATATCACTGATCCATGATAACCATATAACTGATCCATGATAACCATATCACTGATCTGTGATAACCATATAACTGATCCATGATAACCATATAACTGATCCATGATAACCATATCATATCATTCAAGCTTTTAATCTCAAAATGACAACTCAAAGTAATTTGGATTCATAAATATAACATGAAAACAAGCTGAGGATCGTAGTACCTCTTTTCACTGTCATTCAAATGAAATACAATGTTATTTGTCACATGCTCCAAATAGAACAGGTGTAGGTAGACCTTACAGTGAAATGCTAAATACAAGCTCTTCACCAACAATGCAGTTTTAAGAAAAAAAACACTACAAATAATGAAAGAGCATGAGTAGAAAACAATAGCGAGGCTGTATACAGGGGAACCGTTAAAGGGTCTATGTGCTGGGGCACCGGTTAGTCGAGGTAACTGAGGTAATACCTACATGTAAATGGAGGGCGAGCGAGAGCTTTGCACGCGTCTCTGTGTGTGGAGTAAAGGTGGTCTAGAGTTTTTTTCATCTGGTTGCACATTTAACATGCTGATAGAAATGAGGTAAAACTGATGTAAGTTTCCAGACATTAAAGTCCTCGGCGAACTAAGTGCATCGTGTCCTGTTTGCTTATGGCCGTTTACAGCTCATTGAGTGTGGTCTTAGTGCCAGTATCGGTCTGTGTTGGTATGTACACAGCTACGAAAAGTACAGATGAAAACTCTCTAGGTAGATAGTGTGGTCTACAGCTTATCATGAGATACTCTACTTATCATTAGATACTCTACTCTCGAGACTTACTTAGATATCGTGCACCAGCTGTTGTTTACAAATATACATAGACCTCCACCCCGTGTCTTACCAGAGGCCGCTGTTCTATCCTGCCGATACAGTATAGAACAGCCATGTTATTCATGTCGCCGTTCAGCCACGACTCGGTGAAACATAAGATATTACAGTTTTTAATGTCCCGTTGGTAGGATATATATACATGATTTTAGCTTGTTCAATTTATTTTCCAGCGATTGCACGTTGGCCAGTAGTACGGAGGGCAGTTTAGCCACTTGTCGGCACATCCTCACAGTGTATCCTCACAGTGCATCCTCACAGTGCATCCTCACAGTGCATCCTCACAGTGCAACCTCATAGTGCACCCTCACAGTGCACCCTCACAGTGCACCCTCAGAGTGCATCCTCACAGTGCACCCTCACAGTGCATCCTCACAGTGCACCCTCACAGTGCACCCTCAGAGTGCATCCTCACAGTGCATCCTCACAGTGCATCCTCACAGTGCATGCTCACAGTGCATCCTCATAGTGCATCCTCACAGTGCACCCCAATCTCTTTTCCATCTCTTTCTCCAGTGAATGACGGGGATGAGGGCCTGTTCGAGTGTCTGGAGTAAATCCCTCTTGTCCGATTCATTAAAAATAAATTCTTTGTCCAGTTCAAGGTGAGAAATCGATGTTTGTAACGGGATTCGTCTGGTGAAGGAGAGGAGGACCAAAATGCAGCGTGGTTGAAATTCATGTTTGTTTTTAATAAGAAAACTATACATGAATAAACTACAAAAACAATAAATGTGAAAACCCGAAACCAGTCCCGTGTGGTACAAACACTGACACAGGAGACAATCACCCACAAAACCCAACACCAAACAGGCTACCTAAATATGGTTCCCAATCAAAGACAATGACTAACACCTGCCTCTGATTGAGAACCATATCAGGCCCAAACACAGAAACAGACAAACAAGACATCCAACATAGAATGCCCATTCAGATCACACCCTGACCAAACAAAACATAGAAACATACAAAGCAAAATATGGTCAGGGTGTGACAATGTTCTGATTTACAGAAGCTATTTTCGGTTATAAGAGATTGAAGAAGCAACATTATGTACAAAATAAGTTACAACATTTAAAAAATATATTTTAAAAAAATAGCACAATTAGTTAAGAGACCATGAAACGGCAGCCAGCCTCTCCAGCGCCATCTTACGCCATAGTGAAGGTTACTGACACCTCTGTTCACTGTATTTCCAAAGTGAAGGTTACTGACACCTCTGTTCACTGTCATTCCATAGTGAAGGTTACTGACACCTCTGTTCACTGTCATTCCATAGTGAAGGTTACTGACACCTCTGTTCACTGTCATTCCATAGTGAAGGTTACTGACACCTCTGTTCACTGTCATTCCATAGTGAAAGTTACTGACACCTCTGTTCACTGTCATTCCATAGTGAAGGTTACTGACACCTCTGTTCACTGTCATTCCATAGTGAAGATTACTGACACCTCTGTTCACTGTCATTCCATAGTGAAGGTTACTGACACCTCTGTTCACTGTCATTCCATAGTGAAGGTTACTGACACCTCTGTTCACTGTCATTGCATAGTGAAGGTTACTGACACCTCTGTTCACTGTCATTCCATAGTGAAGGTTACTGACACCTCTGTTCACTGTCATTCCATAGTGAAAGTTACTGACACCTCTGTTCACTGTCATTCCATAGTGAAGGTTACTGACACCTCTGTTCACTGTCATTCCATAGTGAAGGTTACTGACACCTCTGTTCACTGTCATTCCATAGTGAAGGTTACTGACACCTCTGTTCACTGTCATTCCATAGTGAAGGTTACTGACACCTCTGTGCACTGTCATTCCATAGTGAAGGTTACTGACACCTCTGTTCACTGTCATTCCATAGTGAAGGTTACTGACACCTCTGTTCACTGTCATTGCATAGTGAAGGTTACTGACACCTCTGTTCACTGTATTTCCATAGTGAAGGTTACTGACACCTCTGTTCACTGTCATTCCATAGTGAAGGTTACTGACACCTCTGTTCACTGTATTTCCATAGTCAAAATTACTGACACATCTCTTCACTGTCATTCCATGGTGAAAGTTACTGACACCTCTGTTCACTGTATTTCCATAGTGAAGGTTACTGACACCTCTGTTCACTGTCATTCCATGGTGAAAGTTACTGACACCTCGCTTCACAGTATTTCAATAGTGAAGGTTACTGACACCTCCTTTCACTGTCATTCCATGGTGAAGGTTACTGACACCTCCTTTCACTGTCATTCCATGGTGAAGGTTACTGACACCTCCTTTCACTGTCATTCCATAGTGAAGGTTACTGACACCTCTGTTCACTGTCATTCCATAGTGAAGGTTACTGACACCTCCTTTCACTGTCATTCCATGGTGAAGGTTATTGACACCTCCTTTCACTGTCATTCCATAGTGAAGGTTACTGACACCTCTGTTCACTGTCATTCCATGGTGAGGGCTACTGACACCTCCTTTCACTGTGATTCCATAGTGAAGGTTACTGACACCTCTGTTCACTGTCATTCCATGGTGAAGGTTAATGACACCTCTGGTCACTGTCATTCCATAGTGAAGGTTACTAACACCTCTGTTCACTGTTATTCCATAGTGAAGGTTACTGACACCTCTGTTCACTGTCATTCCATGTTGAAGGTTACTGACACCTCTGTTCACTGTTATTCCATAGTGAAGGTTACTGACACCTCTTTTCACTGTCATTCCATGGTGAAGGTTACTGACACCTCCTTTCACTGTCATTCCATGGTGAAGGTTATTGACACCTCCTTTCACTGTCATTCCATAGTGAAGGTTACTGACACCTCTGTTCACTGTCATTCCATGGTGAGGGCTACTGACACCTCCTTTCACTGTGATTCCATAGTGAAGGTTACTGACACCTCTGTTCACTGTCATTCCATGGTGAAGGTTAATGACACCTCTGGTCACTGTCATTCCATAGTGAAGGTTACTAACACCTCTGTTCACTGTTATTCCATAGTGAAGGTTACTGACACCTCTGTTCACTGTCATTCCATGTTGAAGGTTACTGACACCTCTGTTCACTGTTATTCCATAGTGAAGGTTACTGACACCTCTTTTCACTGTCATTCCATGGTGAAGGTTACTGACACCTCCTTACACTGTCATTCCATAGTGAAGGTTACTGACACCTCTGTTCACTGTCATTCCATGGTGAAGGTTAATGACACCTCTTTTCACTGTCATTCCATAGTGAAGGTTACTGACACCTCTTTTCACTGTCATTCCATGGTGAAGGTTACTGACACCTCCTTACACTGTCATTCCATAGTGAAGGTTACTGACACCTCTGTTCACTGTCATTCCATGGTGAAGGTTACTGACACCTCTGTTCACTGTCATTCCATGCTGAAGATTACTTACACCTCTGTTCACTGTTATTTCATAGTGAAGGTTAATGACACCTCTGTTCACTGTCATTCCATGGTGAAGGTTACTGACACCTCTCTTCACTGTATTTCCATAGTGAAGGTTACTGACACCTCTGTTCACTGTCATTCCATAGTGAATTTTACTGACACCTCTGTTCACTGTCATTCCATAGTGAAGGTTACTGACACCTCTTTTCACTGTATTTCCATAGTGAAGGTTACTGACACCTCTTTTCACTGTCATTCCATGGTGAAGGTTACTGACACCTCCTTACACTGTCATTCCATAGTGAAGGTTACTGACACCTCTATTCACTGTCATTCCATAGTGAAGGTTACTGACACCTCTCTTCACTGTATTTCCATAGTGAAGGTTACTGACACCTCTGTTCACTGTCATTCCATAGTGAAGGTTACTGACACCTCTGTTCACTGTATTTCCATAGTCAAGATTACTGACACATCTCTTCACTGTCATTCCATGGTGAAAGTTACTGACACCTCTGTTCACTGTATTTCCATAGTGAAGGTTACTGACACCTCTGTTCACTGTCATTCCATGGTGAAAGTTACTGACACCTCGCTTCACAGTATTTCTATAGTGAAGGTTACTGACACCTCCTTTCACTGTCATTCCATGGTGAAGGTTACTGACACCTCCTTTCACTGTCATTCCATGGTGAAGGTTACTGACACCTCCTTTCACTGTCATTCCATAGTGAAGGTTACTGACACCTCTGTTCACTGTCATTCCATAGTCAAGGTTACTGACACCTCCTTTCACTGTCATTCCATGGTGAAGGTTATTGACACCTCCTTTCACTGTCATTCCATAGTGAAGGTTACTGACATCTCTGTTCACTGTCATTCCATGGTGAGGGCTACTGACACCTCCTTTCACTGTGATTCCATAGTGAAAGTTACTGACACCTCTGTTCACTGTCATTCCATGGTGAAGGTTAATGACACCTCTGGTCACTGTCATTCCATAGTGAAGGTTACTGACACCTCTGTTCACTGTTATTCCATAGTGAAGGTTACTGACACCTCTGTTCACTGTCATTCCATGTTGAAGGTTACTGACACCTCTGTTCACTGTTATTCCATAGTGAAGATTAATGACACCTCTTTTCACTGTCATTCCATAGTGAAGGTTACTGACACCTCTTTTCACTGTCATTCCATGGTGAAGGTTACTGACACCTCCTTACACTGTCATTCCATAGTGAAGGTTACTGACACCTCTGTTCACTGTCATTCCATGGTGAAGGTTAATGACACCTCTTTTCACTGTCATTCCATAGTGAAGGTTACTGACACCTCTTTTCACTGTCATTCCATGGTGAAGGTTACTGACACCTCCTTACACTGTCATTCCATAGTGAAGGTTACTGACACCTCTGTTCACTGTCATTCCATGGTGAAGGTTACTGACACCTCTGTTCACTGTCATTCCATGGTGAAGATTACTTACACCTCTGTTCACTGTTATTTCATAGTGAAGGTTAATGACACCTCTGTTCACTGTCATTCCATGGTGAAGGTTACTGACACCTCTCTTCACTGTATTTCCATAGTGAAGGTTACTGACACCTCTGTTCACTGTCATTCCATAGTGAATTTTACTGACACCTCTGTTCACTGTCATTCCATAGTGAAGGTTACTGACACCTCTTTTCACTGTATTTCCATAGTGAAGGTTACTGACACCTCTTTTCACTGTCATTCCATGGTGAAGGTTACTGACACCTCCTTACACTGTCATTCCATAGTGAAGGTTACTGACACCTCTATTCACTGTCATTCCATAGTGAAGGTTACTGACACCTCTCTTCACTGTATTTCCATAGTGAAGGTTACTGACACCTCTGTTCACTGTCATTCCATAGTGAAGGTTACTGACACCTCTGTTCACTGTCATTCCATAGTGAAGGTTACTGACACCTTTTTTCACTGTCATTCCATAGTGAAGGTTACTGACACCTCCTTACACTGTCATTCCATAGTGAAGGTTACTGACACCTCTTTTCACTGTCATTCCATGGTGAAGGTTACTGACACCTCCTTACACTGTCATTCCATAGTGAAGGTTACTGACACCTCTATTCACTGTCATTCCATAGTGAAGGTTACTGACACCTCTCTTCACTGTATTTCCATAGTGAAGGTTACTGACACCTCTGTTCACTGTCATTCCATAGTGAAGGTTACTGACACCTCTGTTCACTGTCATTCCATAGTGAAGGTTACTGACACCTTTTTTCACTGTCATTCCATAGTGAAGGTTACTGACACCTCCTTACACTGTCATTCCATAGTGAAGGTTACTGACACCTCTGTTCACTGTCATTCCATGGTGAAGATTACTGACACCTCTTTTCACTGTCATTCCATAGTGAAGGTTACTGACACCTCTCTTCACTGTATTTCCATAGTGAAGGTTACTGACACCTCTGTTCACTGTCATTCCATAGTGAAGGTTACTGACACCTCTGTTCACTGTATTTCCATAGTCAAGATTACTGACACATCTCTTCACTGTCATTCCATGGTGAAAGTTACTGACACCTCTGTTCACTGTATTTCCATAGTGAAGGTTACTGACACCTCTGTTCACTGTCATTCCATGGTGAAAGTTACTGACACCTCGCTTCACAGTATTTCTATAGTGAAGGTTACTGACACCTCCTTTCACTGTCATTCCATGGTGAAGGTTACTGACACCTCCTTTCACTGTCATTCCATGGTGAAGGTTACTGACACCTCCTTTCACTGTCATTCCATAGTGAAGGTTACTGACACCTCTGTTCACTGTCATTCCATAGTGAAGGTTACTGACACCTCCTTTCACTGTCATTCCATGGTGAAGGTTATTGACACCTCCTTTCACTGTCATTCCATAGTGAAGGTTACTGACACCTCTGTTCACTGTCATTCCATGGTGAGGGCTACTGACACCTCCTTTCACTGTGATTCCATAGTGAAGGTTACTGACACCTCTGTTCACTGTCATTCCATGGTGAAGGTTAATGACACCTCTGGTCACTGTCATTCCATAGTGAAGGTTACTGACACCTCTGTTCACTGTTATTCCATAGTGAAGGTTACTGACACCTCTGTTCACTGTCATTCCATGTTGAAGGTTACTGACACCTCTGTTCACTGTTATTCCATAGTGAAGATTAATGACACCTCTTTTCACTGTCATTCCATAGTGAAGGTTACTGACACCTCTTTTCACTGTCATTCCATGGTGAAGGTTACTGACACCTCCTTACACTGTCATTCCATAGTGAAGGTTACTGACACCTCTGTTCACTGTCATTCCATGGTGAAGGTTAATGACACCTCTTTTCACTGTCATTCCATAGTGAAGGTTACTGACACCTCTTTTCACTGTCATTCCATGGTGAAGGTTACTGACACCTCCTTACACTGTCATTCCATAGTGAAGGTTACTGACACCTCTGTTCACTGTCATTCCATGGTGAAGGTTACTGACACCTCTGTTCACTGTCATTCCATAGTGAAGATTACTTACACCTCTGTTCACTGTTATTTCATAGTGAAGGTTAATGACACCTCTGTTCACTGTCATTCCATGGTGAAGGTTACTGACACCTCTCTTCACTGTATTTCCATAGTGAAGGTTACTGACACCTCTGTTCACTGTCATTCCATAGTGAATTTTACTGACACCTCTGTTCACTGTCATTCCATAGTGAAGGTTACTGACACCTCTTTTCACTGTATTTCCATAGTGAAGGTTACTGACACCTCTTTTCACTGTCATTCCATGGTGAAGGTTACTGACACCTCCTTACACTGTCATTCCATAGTGAAGGTTACTGACACCTCTATTCACTGTCATTCCATAGTGAAGGTTACTGACACCTCTCTTCACTGTATTTCCATAGTGAAGGTTACTGACACCTCTGTTCACTGTCATTCCATAGTGAAGGTTACTGACACCTCTGTTCACTGTCATTCCATAGTGAAGGTTACTGACACCTTTTTTCACTGTCATTCCATAGTGAAAGTTACTGACACCTCCTTACACTGTCATTCCATAGTGAAGGTTACTGACACCTCTTTTCACTGTCATTCCATGGTGAAGGTTACTGACACCTCCTTACACTGTCATTCCATAGTGAAGGTTACTGACACCTCTATTCACTGTCATTCCATAGTGAAGGTTACTGACACCTCTCTTCACTGTATTTCCATAGTGAAGGTTACTGACACCTCTGTTCACTGTCATTCCATAGTGAAGGTTACTGACACCTCTGTTCACTGTCATTCCATAGTGAAGGTTACTGACACCTTTTTTCACTGTCATTCCATAGTGAAGGTTACTGACACCTCCTTACACTGTCATTCCATAGTGAAGGTTACTGACACCTCTGTTCACTGTCATTCCATGGTGAAGATTACTGACACCTCTTTTCACTGTCATTCCATAGTGAAGGTTACTAACACCTCTGTTCACTGTATTTCCATAGTGAAGGTTACTGACTGCAGAACACGTTGGAAGATTTACTATCTCCCTTATCTGCGTTGGCTCTGTGGATATATGGTTGGGAAAATGCACCAGCAGCATCCAGTGTCTTCCACCCAAACATGTTTTTCTTGTATATTTCAAAAGAATGATGAAAAAAAACAGTTCCAGTGTGTGTGTGTGTGTGTGTGTGTGTGTGTGTGTGTGTGTGTGTGTGTGTGTATGTGTGTGTGTGTGTGTGTGTGTGTGTGTGTGTGTGTGTGTGTGTGTGTGTGTGTGTATGTGTATGTGTGTGTGTGTGTGTGTGTGTGTGTGTGTGTGTGTGTGTGTGTGTGTGTGTGTGTGTGGAAGTCACACTGAGAGTATTGTCATCTGTTTGATATGCAGCCTGAGTTGGCAGCAGCAGCTCCTGTTGAATCTACTTTATTGGTGTCCTTTGCCTAAGCACACAGCTCTGCTCAGCTCTGCATTACTCCACACAGCTCTGCTCTACTCTGCTCAGCTCTGCTCAGCTCTGCTCAGCTCTGCTCTACTCTGCTCTGCTCTGCTCTACTGTATACAGCTCTGCTCTACTCCACACAGCTCTGCTCTACTCCACATAGCTCTGCTCAGCTCTGCTCTACTCCACTCAGCTCTGCTCTGCTCTACTCTATACAGCTCTGCTCTGCTCTGCTCTACTCTATACAGCTCTGCTCTGCTCTGCTCTACTCTATACAGCTCTGCTCTACTCCACACAGCTCTGCTCTACTCCACATAGCTCTGCTCAGCTCTGCTCTACTCCACTCAGCTCTGCTCTGCTCTACTCTATACAGCTCTGCTCTGCTCTGCTCTACTCCACACAGCTCTGCTCTACTCCGCACAGCTCTGCTCTACTCCACACAGCTCTGCTCTACTCCGCACAGCTCTGCTCTACTCCACACAGCTCTGCTCTACTCCGCACAGCTCTGCTCTACTCCGCACAGCTCTGCTCTACTCCACACAGCTCTGCTCTACTCCACACAGCTCTGCTCTACTCCACACAGCTCTGCTCTACTCCACACAGCTCTGCTCTACTCCACACAGCTCTGCTCAGCTCTGCTCTACTCCACACAGCTCTGCTCTACTCCACACAGCTCTTCTCTACTCCACACAGCTCTGCTCTACTCCACACAGCTCTGCTCAGCTCTGCTCTACTCCACACAGCTCTGCTCTACTCCACACAGCTCTGCTCTACTCCACACAGTTCTGCTCTACTCCACACAGCTCTTCTCTACTCCACTCAGCTCTGCTCAGCTCTGCTCTACTCTATACAGCTCTCCTCTACTCCACACAGCTCTGCTCTACTCCACACAGCTCTGCTCTACTCTACACAGCTTTGCTCTACTCCACACAGCTCTGCTCTACTCCACAGTTTACAGTCTCACTCCGCATGGGCTCCTTACTGTTTTCTCTCCTGTTCAGTCCACACTCGCCCACTGATGATGGCTGGCTTCTTCTGGAGTGACCATGTTGCATAGATAAAGCACAGCATCTTTTTGTCCCATTCAGTGTGGGAGAGCATCGCCTCTTGTTAATCTAAGTTGGGTGGTTGTACTTTCTTTGTGCATTAAGACTGAATATGTATGACAGTTCTTCTCTGACAGAATGTTTGATTCTGGATATGAATTAGTTAGCATTAATATTAGAGATACCTTAATTACAGCCAGATACAGCAGCTAGACCTAAAGCTTGATACTGGCTGCTCATTAGCGTACAGTGGGCTACGCTGCATGTGTTTGCAGACTGACATCCATTTAACAAAGCAGACATGTTGAGATGAAGGTAGCGTGTCTTTGACTGTTGCTGTCTAATCAACATGTGACTGGAAGCATGTCAGACTCAGACATGTGGTTCAAGGAGTGTTGGGCTCTGGAGAGGCTGACGTGTGTCTGCTCTGCTCCTCTCTGCTCCTCTCGGCTCTGCTCCTTTCTGCTCCTCTCTGCTCCTCTCGGCTCTGCTCCTCTCGGCTCCTTTCTGCTCCTCTCGGCTCTTTTCCTCTCTGCTCCTCTCTGCTCCTCTCTGCTCTGCTCCTTTCTGCTCCTCTCGGCTCTGCTCCTTTCTGCTCCTCTCGGCTCTGCTCCTCTCGGCTCTTTTCCTCTCTGCTCCTCTCTGCTCTGCTCCTTTCTGCTCCTCTCGGCTCTGCTCCTTTCTGCTCCTCTCGGCTCTGCTCCGCTCTGCTCCTCTCTGCTCCTTTCTGCTCCTCTCGGCTCTGCTCCTCTCGGCTCCTTTCTGCTCCTCTCGGCTCTGCTCCTCTCTGCTCCTCTCTGCTCCTTTCTGCTCCGCTCGGCTCTGCTCCTCTCGGCTCCTTTCTGCTCCTCTCGGCTCTTTTCCTCTCTGCTCCTTTCTGCTTCTCTCGGCTCTGCTCCTCTCGGCTCCTTTCTGCTCCTCTCGGCTCTTTTCCTCTCTGCTCCTCTCGGCTCTGCTCCTCTCTGCTCCTCTCTGCTCTGCTCCTCTCTGCTCCTCTGGGCTCTGCTCATATCGGCTCTGCTCCTCTCTGCTCTGCTCCTCTCTGCTCCTCTCTGCTCTGCTCCTCTCTGCTCCTCTCTGCTCTGCTCCTCTCTGCTCTTCTCTGCTCTGCTCCTCTCTGCTCCTCTCGGCTCGGCTCCTCTCTGCTCCTCTCCGCTCCTATCTGTTCTGCTCCTCTCTGCTCCTCTCTGCTCCTCTCGGCTCTGTTCCTCTCTGCTCCTCTCTGCTCTGCTCCTCTCTGCTCCTCTCTGCTCTGCTCCTCTCTGCTCCTCTCGGCTCTGCTCCTCTCTGCTCCTCTCTGCTCTGCTCCTCTCTACTCCTCTCTGCTCCTCTTGACTCCTCTCTGCTTCTCTCTGCTCCTCTCAGGTTCTCTCCGCTCGGCTCCTCTCTGCTCTGCTCCTCTCTGCTCTGCTCCTCCTGGCTCCTCTCAGCTCCTCTCCGCTCTGGTCCTTTCCGCTCTGCTCCTCTCTGCTCCTCTCGGCTCCTCTCGGCTCTGCTTTTCTCTGCTCCTCTCTTCTCTGCTCTGCTCCTCTCTGCTCCTCTCGGCTCCTCTCGGCTCTGCTTTTCTCTGTTCCTCTCTGCTCTGCTCCTCTCTGCTCTTCTCTGCTCCTCTCTGCTCTGCTCCTCTCTGCTCTTCTCTGTTCCTCTCTGCTCTGATCCTCTCTGCTCTGCTCCTCTCTGCTCTGCTCATCTCTGCTCTGCTCCTCTCTGCTCTGCTCCTCTCTGCTATGCTCCTCTCTGCTCTGCTCCTCTGTTCCTCTCTGCTCTGCTCTTCTCTATTCTACTCCTCTCTGCTCTGCTCCTCTGTTCCTCTCTGCTCTGCTCTTCTCTATTCTACTCCTCTCTGCTCTGCTCCTCTCTGCTCTTCTCTGTTCCTCTCTGCTCTGCTCTGTTCCTCTCTTCTCTGTTCCTCTCTGCTCTACTCCTCTCTGCTCTGCTCCTCTCTGCTCTTCTCTGTTCCTCTCTGCTCTTCTCTGTTCCTCTCTGCTCTTCTCTGTTCCTCTCTGCTCTGCTCTGTTCCTCTCTTCTCTGTTCCTCTCTTCTCTGTTCCTCTCTGCTCTGCTCCTCTCTGCTCTGCTCTGTTCCTCTCTGCTCTTCTCTGTTCCTCTCTGCTCTTCTCTGTTCCTCTCTGCTCTGTTCCTCTCTTCTCTGCTCCTCTCTGCTCTGCTCCTCTCTGCTCTTCTCTGTTCCTCTCTGCTCTGCTCCTCTCTGCTCTGAGAGAAGAGAAGAGCTCCTCTCTGCTCTGCTCCTCTCTGCTCTGCTCCTCTGTTCCTCTCTGCTCTGCTCTTCTCTACTCTACTCCTCTCTGCTCTGCTCCTCTCTGCCCCTCTTTGCTCTTCTCCTCTCGTATCCTCTTTGCATCGCTCTGCTCCTTTCTACTCTGCTCTGCTCCTCTCTGCTCTGTGGCCACGTATTGTTGTGTTCTCTCTCTCTCTCTCTCTCTTGCTCTAGGCATGACCTTGCCTCTCTCTGCTTAACCTAATCAATTATGGTTAAAAACAGAAGCCAGGAGTGAGAGAGAGAGAGAGAGAGAGAGAGAGAGAGAGAGAGAGAGAGAGAGAGAGAGAGAGAGAGAGAGCGAGAGAGAGAGCGAGAGAGAGAGAGAGAGAGAGAGGGGGAAGGAGACCTTGTCAGAGACCCCAGGAGCCGGTGAATAATTCCCATTGAGCCCCAGAAAGAATATATTCCATGGTAAGGAGGAGGAGGGGATAGAGTGAGCGGGGAGGGAGAATGTAAAGGTAGTTTGTCGAGCATTAGAGAGGGAGGTGGAACAATAGGAGGAAGGTGAGAAGAAAAGGAGAAGAGAAGAAGTCAGGATAGGTTGCATGGCTCTGAAAGAAAGAGACATGGATCGGAATTTTAATATAGCATGGTTTGTTGAAAACTGTTTGTTGAAAACGTCTTTACAGACGTTATCTGTATCCTTGGTTTGGAAAAAAATCATTTTGATGAAGCTAGGCCAGGTTATAGTTGGGTCAGATGGTTATGGTTGGGCCAGATGGTTATAGTTGGGTCAGATGTAAATAGTTGGGCCAGATGGTTATAGTTTGGTCAGATGGTTATAGTTGGGCCAGATGGTTATAGTTGGGCCAGATGGTTATAGTTGTGTCAGATGGTTATAGTTGGGCCAGATGGTTATAGTTGGGCCAGATGGTTATAGTTGGGTCAGATGGTTATAGTTGGGTCAGATGGTTATAGTTGGGCCAGATGGTTATAGTTGGGCCAGATGGTTATAGTTGGGTCAGATGGTTATAGTTTGGTCAGATGGTTATAGTTGGGCCAGATGGTTATAGTTGGGTCAGATGGTTATAGTTGGGTCAGATGGTTATAGTTGGGCCAGATGGTTATAGTTGTGTCAGATGGTTATAGTTGGGTCAGATGGTTATAGTTGGGCCAGATGGTTATAGTTTGGTCAGATGGTTATAGTTGGGTCAGATGGTTATAGTTTGGTCAGATGGTTATAGTTTGGTCAGATGGTTATAGTTGGGTCAGATGGTTATAGTTGGGTCAGATGGTTATAGTTGGGTCAGATGGTTATAGTTGGGCCAGATGGTTATAGTTTGGTCAGATGGTTATAGTTGGGTCAGATGGTTATAGTTGGGTCAGATGGTTATAGTTTGGTCGGAGATTTATAGTTTGGTCAGCGATTTATAGTTGGGCCAGATGGTTATAGTTTGGTCAGATGGTTATAGTTTGGTCAGAGATTTATAGTTTGATCAGAGATTTATAGTTGGGCCAGATGGTTATAGATGGGTCAGATGGTTATAGTTGGGCCAGATAGTTATAGTTGGGCCAGATGGTTATAGTTTGGTCAGATGGTTATAGTTTGGTCAGAGATTTATAGTTTGGTCAGAGATGTATAGTTTGGTCAGATGGTTATAGTTGGGTCAGATGGTTATAGTTGGGTCAGATGTTTATAGTTGGGTCAGATGGTTATAGTTGGGCCAGATGGTTATAGTTGGGTCAGATGGTCATAGTTTGTTCAGAGATTTATAGTTTGGTCAGATGGTGATAGTTGGGTCAGATGGATCTGGTTGTGTCAGATGGTTATAGTTGGGTCAGATGTTTATAGTTTGGTCAGATGGTTATAGTTGGGTCAGATGTTTATAGTTGGGTCAGATGGTTATAGTTTGGTCAGATGGTTATAGTTTGGTCGGAGATTTATAGTTTGGTCAGAGATTTATAGTTGGGTCAGAGATTTATAGTTGGGTCAGAGATTTATAGTTGGGTCAGATGTCGTAGATGTCTTTCTTTCTCAAACCGTTATGAGTCACTGCCTAAAACCGCAAGCCTCTGACAGCAAAGCACATCTAGGTCTATATTCAACACATCTATATCTATATTCAACACATCCAAATCTATATTCAACACATCCAAATCTATATTCAACACATCTATATCTATATTCAACACGTCTAGATCTATATTCAACACATCTATATCTATATTCAACACATCTATATCTATATTCAACACATCTATATCTATATTCAACACATCTATATATATATTCAACACGTCTAGATCTATATTCAACACATCTATATCTATATTCAACACATCTATATCTATATTCAACACATCTATATCTATATTCAACACATCTATATATATATTCAACACGTCTAGATCTATATTCAACAGGTCTATATCTATATTCAACACATCTACAGTGCCTTGCGAAAGTATTCGGCCACCTTGAACTTTGCGACCTTTTGCCACATTTCAGGCTTCAAACATAAAGATATAAAACTGTATTTTTTTGTGAAGAATCAACAACAAGTGGGACACAATCATCAAGTGGAACGACATTTATTGGATATTTCAAACTTTTTTAACAAATCAAAAACTGAAAATTTGGGAGTGCAAAATGATTCAGCCCCTTTACTTTCAGTGCAGCAAACTCTCTCCAGAAGTTCAGTGAGGATCTCTGAATGATCCAATGTTGACCTAAATGACTAATGATGATAAATACAATCCACCTGTGTGTAATCAAGGCTCCGTATAAATGCACCTGCACTGTGATAGTCTCAGAGGTCCGTTAAAAGCACAGAGAGCATCATGAAGAACAAGGAACACACCAGGCAAGTCCGAGATACTGTTGTGAAGAAGTTTAAAGCCGGATTTGGATACAAAAAGATTTCCCAAGCTTTAAACATCCCAAGGGGCACTGTGCAAGCGATAATATTGAAATGGAAGGAGTATCAGACCACTGCAAATCTACCAAGACCTGGCCGTCCCTCTAAACTTTCAGCTCATACAAGGAGAAGACTGATCAGAGATGCAGCCAAGAGGCCCATGGTCACTCTGGATGAACTGCAGAGATCTACAGCTGAGGTGGGAGACTCTGTCCATAGGACAACAATCAGTCGTATATTGCACAAATCTGGCCTTTATGGGAGAGTGGCAAGAAGAAAGCCATTTCTTAAAGATATCCATAAAAAGTGTTGTTTAAAGTTTGCCACAAGCCACCTGGGAGACACACCAAACATGTGGAAGAAGGTGCTCTGGTCAGATGAAACCAAAATTGAACTTTTTGGCAACAATGCAAAACGTTATGTTTGGCGTAAAAGCAACACAGCTCATCACCCTGAACACACCATCCCCACTGTCAAACATGGTGGTGGCAGCATCATGGTTTGGGCCTGCTTTTCTTCAGCAGGGACAGGGAAGGTGGTTAAAATTGATGGGAAGATGGATGGAGCCAAATACAGGACCATTCTGGATGAAAACCTGATGGAGTCTGCAAAAGACCTGAGACTGGGACGGAGATTTGTCTTCCAACAAGACAATGATCCAAAACATAAGGCAAAATCTACAATGGAATGGTTCAAAAATAAACATATCCAGGTGTTAGAATGGCCAAGTCAAAGTCCAGACCTGAATCCAATCGAGAATCTGTGGAAAGAACTGAAAACTGCTGTTCACAAATGCTCTCCATCCAACCTCACTGAGCTCGAGCTGTTTTGCAAGGAGGAATGGGAAAAAATGTCAGTCTCTCGATGTGCAAAACTGATAGAGACATACCCCAAGCGACTTACAGCTGTAATCACAGCAAAAGGTGGCGCTACAAAGTATTAACTTAAGGGGGCTGAATAATTTTGCACGCCCAATTTTTCAGTTTTTGATTTGTTAAAAAAGTTTGAAATATCCAATAAATGTCGTTCCACTTCATGATTGTGTCCCACTTGTTGTTGATTCTTCACAAAAAAATACAGTTTTATACATTTATGTTTGAAGCCTGAAATGAGGCAAAAGGTCGCAAAGTTCAAGGGGGCCGAATACTTTCGCAAGGCACTGTATATCTATATTCAACACATCTATATCTATATTCAACACATCTATGTCTATATTCAACACATCTATATCTATATTCAACACATCCAAATCTATATTCAACACATCTATATCTATATTCAACACATCTAGATCTATATTCAACACATCTAGATCTATATTCAACACATCTAGATCTGCATTCAACACATTTAGATCTATATTCAACAAGTCTAGATCTATATTCAACACATCCAAATCTATATTCAACACATCTAGATCTATATTCAACACGACTAGATCTATATTCAACACGTCTAGATCTATTTTCAACAAATATAAATGTATATTCAGATGACAGATCAACACATCTAGATCTATATTCAACACATCTATATCTACATTCAACACATCTAGATCTATATTCAACACATCTAGATCTATATTCAACACATCTAGATCTATATTCAACAGGTCTATATCTATATTCAACACATCTATATCTATATTCAACACATCTATATTTATATTCAACACATCTAGATCTATATTCAACACATGTAGATCTATATTCAACACATCTAGATCTATATTCAACACATCTAGATCTATATTTAACACATCTAGATCTATATTCAACACATCTAGATCTATATTCAACACATCTAGATCTATATTCAACACATCTATATCTATATTCAACACATCTAGATCTATATTCAACACATCTAGATCTATATTCAACACATCTAGATATATATTCAACACATCTAGATCTATATTCAACACATCCAAATCTATATTCAACACATCTATATCTATATTCAACACATGTAGATCTATATTCAACACATCTAGATCTATATTCAACACATGTAGATCTATATTCAACACATCTAGATCTATATTCAACACATCCAAATTTATATTCAACACATCTATATCTATATTCAACACATCTAGATCTATATTCAACACATCTAGATCTATATTCAACACATCTACATCTATATTCAACACATCTAGATCTATATTCAACAGGTCTATATCTATATTCAACAAGTCTAGATCTATATTCAACACATCTAGATCTATTTTCAACACATCCATATCTATATTCAACACATCTAGATCTATATTCAACACATCTAGATCTATATTCAACACATCTAGATCTATATTCAACACATCTAGATCTATATTCAACACATCTAGATCTATATTCAACACATCTAGATCTATATTCAACACGTCTAGATCTATATTCAACACATCTAGATCTGCATTCAACACATTTAGATCTATATTCAACAAGTCTAGATCTATATTCAACACATCTAGATCTATATTCAACACATCCAAATCTATATTCAACACATCTATATCTATATTCAACACATCTTTATCTATATTCAACACATCTATATTTATATTCAACACATCTAGATCTATATTCAACACATCTATATCTATATTCAACAGGTCTATATCTATATTCAACACATCCAAATCTATATTCAACACATCTAGATCTATATTCAACACATCTAGATCTATATTCAACACATCTAGATCTATATTCAACACGTCTAGATCTATATTCAACACGTCTAGATCTATTTTCAACAAATATAAATGTATATTCTGATGACAGATCAATACATCTAGATCTATTTTCAAACACATCTAGATCTATATTGAACACATCTAGATCTATATTCAACACATCTAGATCTATATTCAACACATCTAGATCTATATTCAACACATCTAGATCTATATTCAACACGTCTAGATCTATATTCAACACATCTAGATCTATATTCAACACATCTAGATCTATATTCAACACGTCTAGGTCTATATTCAACACATCTAGATCTATATTCACCACATTTAAATGTATATTCAGATGACAGATCAACACATCTAGATCTATATTCAACACATCTATATCTATATTCAACACATCTAGATCTATATTCAACACATCTAGATCTATATTCAACACATCTATATCTACATTCAACACATCTAGATCTATATTCAACACATCTAGATCTACATTCAACACATCTATATCTATATTCAACAGGTCTATATCTATATTCAACACATCTATATCTATATTCAACACATCTAGATATATATTCAACACATCTAGATCTATATTCAACACATCTAGATCTATATTCAACACATCTAGATCTATATTCAACACATCTAGATCTATATTCAACACATCTAGATCTATATTCAACACATCTAGATCTATATTCAACACATCTAGATATATATTCAACACATCTAGATCTATATTCAACACATCTAGATCTATTTTCAACAGGTCTATATCTATATTCAACACATCTAGATCTATATTCAACACATCTAGATCTATATTCAACACATCTAGATCTATATTCAACACATCTAGATCTATATTCAACACATCTAGATCTATATTCAACACATCTAGATATATATTCAACACATCTAGATCTATATTCAACACATCTAGATCTATATTCAACACATCTAGATCTATATTCAACACATCTAGATCTATATTCAACACATCTAGATCTATATTCAACACATCTATATCTATATTCAACACATCTAGATATATATTCAACACATCTAGATCTATATTCAACACATCTAGATCTATATTCAACACATCTAGATATATATTCAACACATCTAGATCTATATTCAACACATCTAGATCTATATTCAACACATCTAGATCTATATTCAACACATCTAGATCTATATTCAACACATCTAGATCTATATTCAACACATCTAGATCTATATTCAACACATCCATATCTATATTCAACACATCTAGATCTATATTCAACACATCTAGATCTATATTCAACACGTCTAGATCTATATTCAACACGTCTAGATCTATATTCAACACGTCTAGATCTATTTTCAACAAATATAAATGTATATTCTGATGACAGATCAATACATCTAGATCTATTTTCAAACACATCTAGATCTATATTGAACACATCTAGATCTATATTCAACACATCTAGATCTATATTCAACACATCTAGATCTATATTCAACACATCGAAATCTATATTCACACGTCTATATCTACATTCAACACATCTAGATCTATATTCAACACATCTAGATCTATATTCAACACGTCTAGATCTATATTCAACACGTCTAGATCTATATTCAACACATCTAGATCTATATTCAACACATCTAGATCTATATTCAACACATCTAGATCTATATTCAACACGTCTAGATCTATATTCAACACATCTAGATCTATATTCAACACATCTAGATCTATATTCAACACGTCTAGGTCTATATTCAACACATCTAGATCTATATTCAACACGTCTAGGTCTATATTCAACACATCTAGATCTATATTCACCACATTTAAATGTATATTCAGATGACAGATCAACACATCTAGATCTATATTCAACACATCTAGATCTATATTCAACACATCTATATCTACATTCAACACATCTAGAGCTATATTCAACACATCTAGATCTACATTCAACACATCTAGATCTATATTCAACAGGTCTATATCTATATTCAACACATCTATATCTATATTCAACACATCTACATTTATATTCAACACATCTAGATCTATATTCAACACATGTAGATCTATATTCAACACATCTAGATCTATATTCAACACATCTAGATCTATATTCAACACATCTAGATCTATATTCAACACATCTATATCTATATTCAACACATCTAGATCTATATTCAACACATCTAGATCTATATTCAACACATCTATATCTATATTCAACACATCTAGATATATATTCAACACATCTAGATCTATATTCAACACATCTAGATCTATATTCAACACATCTAGATCTATATTCAACACATCTAGATCTATATTCAACACATCTAGATCTATATTCAACACATCTAGATCTATATTCAACACATCTAGATCTATATTCAACACATCTAGATATATATTCAACACATCTATATCTATATTCAACACATCTAGATCTATATTCAACACATCTAGATCTATATTCAACACATCTAGATCTATATTCAACACATCTAGATCTATATTCAACACATCTATATCTATATTCAACACATCTAGATCTATATTCAACACATCTAGATCTATATTCAACACATCTAAATATATATTCAACACATCTAGATCTATATTCAACACATCTAGATCTATATTCAACACATCTAGATATATATTCAACACATCTAGATCTATATTCAACACATCTAGATCTATATTCAACACATCTAGATCTATATTCAACACATCTAGATCTATATTCAACACATCTAGATCTATATTCAACACATCTAGATATATATTCAACACATCCATATCTATATTCAACACATCTAGATCTATATTCAACAGGTCTATATCTATATTCAACACATCTAGATCTATATTCAACACATCTAGATCTATATTCAACACATCTATATCTATATTCAACACATCTAGATCTATTTTCAACACATCTAGATCTATATTCAACACGTCTATATCTATATTCAACACATCTAAATATATATTCAACACATCTAGATCTATATTCAACACATCTAGATCTATATTCAACACATCTAGATCTATATTCAACACATCTAGATCTATATTCAACACATCTAGATATATATTCAACACATCTAGATATATATTCAACACATCTAGATCTATATTCAACACATCTAGATCTATATTCAACACATCTAGATCTATATTCAACACATCTAGATATATATTCAACACATCTAGATATATATTCAACACATCTAGATCTATATTCAACACATCTAGATCTATATTCAACACATCTAGATCTATATTCAACACATCTAGATATATATTCAACACATCCATATCTATATTCAACACATCTAGATCTATATTCAACACATCTAGATCTATATTCAACACATCTAGATCTATTTTCAACACATCTAGATCTATATTCAACACATCTAGATCTATTTTCAACAGGTCTATATCTATATTCAACACATCTAGATC
The DNA here is from genome assembly GCF_057628025.1 of Oncorhynchus mykiss. Taxonomy (NCBI): domain Eukaryota; kingdom Metazoa; phylum Chordata; class Actinopteri; order Salmoniformes; family Salmonidae; genus Oncorhynchus; species Oncorhynchus mykiss. The sequence continues at coordinate 51,654,246 of NC_143048.1, read as the reverse complement.
TATTTTCAACACATCTAGATCTATATTCAACACATCTAGATCTATTTTCAACAGGTCTATATCTATATTCAACACATCTAGATCTATATTCAACACATCCATATATATATTCAACACATCTAGATCTATATTCAACACATCTAGATCTATATTCAACACATCTAGATATATATTCAACACATCCATATCTATATTCAACACATCTAGATCTATATTCAACACATCTAGATCTATTTTCAACAGGTCTATATCTATATTCAACACATCTAGATCTATATTCAACACATCCATATATATATTCAACACATCTAGATCTATATTCAACACATCTAGATCTATATTCAACACATCTATATCTATATTCAACACATCCATATCTATATTCAACACATCTAGATCTATATTCAACACGTCTAGATCTATATTCAACACGTCTAGATCTATTTTCAACAAATATAAATGTATATTCTGATGACAGATCAATACATCTAAATCTATTTTCAAACACATCTAGATCTATATTGAACACATCTAGATCTATATTCAACACATCTAGATCTATATTCAACAGGTCTATATCTATATTCAACACATCTAGATCTATTTTCAAACACATCTAGATCTATATTGAACACATCTAGATCTATATTCAACACATCTAGATCTATATTCAACACATCTAGATCTATATTCAACAGGTCTATATCTATATTCAACACATCTAGATCTATATTCAACACATCTAGATCTATATTCAACACGTCTAGATCTATATTCAACACATCTAGATATATATTCAACACATCTAGATATATATTCAACACATCCAGATCTATATTCAACACATCTAGATCTATATTCAACACATCTATATCTATATTCAACACATCTATATCTATATTCAACACATCTAGATCTATATTCAACACATCTAGATCTATATTCAACACATCTATATCTATATTCAACACGTCTATATCTATATTCAACACATCTAGATCTATATTCAACACATCTAGATCTATATTCAACACATCTATATCTATATTCAACACGTCTAGATCTGCATTCAACACATTTAGATCTATATTCAACAAGTCTAGATCTATATTCAACACATCTAGATCTATATTCAACAAGTCTAGATCTATATTCAACACATCTAGATCTATATTCAACACATCTAGATCTATATTCAACACATCTAGATCTATATTCAACACATCTATATCTATATTCAACACATCTATATCTATATTCAACACATCTAGATATATATTCAACACATCTAGATCTATTTTCAACACATCTAGATCTATATTCAACACATCTAGATCTATTTTCAACAGGTCTATATCTATATTCAACACATCTAGATCTATTTTCAACACATCTAGATCTATATTCAACACATCTAGATCTATTTTCAACAGGTCTATATCTATATTCAACACATCTAGATCTATATTCAACACATCCATATATATATTCAACACATCTAGATCTATATATATCCATATCTATATTTAACACATCTAGATCTATATTCAACACATCTAGATATATATTCAACACATCCATATCTATATTCAACACATCTAGATCTATATATATCCATATCTATATTCAACACATCTAGATCTATATTCAACACATCTAGATCTATATTCAACACATCTATATCTATATTCAACACATCTAGATCTATATTCAACACATCTAGATCTATATTCAACACGTCTATATCTGTATTCAACACATCGAAATCTATATTCAACACGTCTATATCTATATTCAACACATCTAGATCTATATTCAACACATCTATATCTATATTCAAAACGTCTAGATCTATATTCAACACATCTAGATCTATATTCAACACGTCTAGATCTGCATTCAACACATTTAGATCTATATTCAACACGTCTAGATCTACATTCAACACATCTATATCTATATTCAACACGTCTAGATCTACATTCAACACATCTATATCTATATTCAACACATCCATATCTATATTCAACACATCTAGATCTATATTCAACACATCTAGATCTATATTCAACACATCTATATCTATATTCAACACATCTAGATCTATATTCAACACATCTAGATCTATATTTAACACATCTAGATCTATATTTAACACATCTATATCTATATTCAACACATCTAGATCTATATTCAACACATCTAGATCTATATTTAACACATCTAGATATACATTCAACACATCTAGATCTATATTCAACACATCTAGATCTATATTCAACACATCCAAATCTATATTCAACACATCTAGATCTACATTCAACACATCCAAATCTATATTCAACACATCTAGATCTATATTCAACACATCTAGATCTATATTCAACACATCTAGATCTATATTCAACACATCTATATCTATATTCAACACATCTAGATCTATATTCAACACATCTAGATCTATATTCTGAAGACAGATTGTTAACAAACTATAATTTTGACAAGTCAGTTAGGACATCTACTATTTGTTTACAATTGTTTACAGACAGATTATTTCACTTATTATTCACTGTATCACAATTCCAGTGGGTCAAAAGTTTACATACACTAAGTTGACTCTGCCTTTAAACAACTTAGATGATGTCATGGCTTTAGAAGCTTCCAAAGCTTCTAGGCTAATTGACAGAATTTGAGTCAATTGGAGGTGTACCTGTGGATGTATTTTAAGGCCAACCTTCAAACTCAGTGCCTCTTTGCTTGACATCATGGGAAAATCAAAAGAAATCAGCCAAGACCTCCAAAAAAATGGTAGACCACAAGTCTGGTTCATCCTTGGGAGCAATTTCCAAATGCCCGAAGGTACCACGTTCATCTGTCGTCATACCGCTCAGGAAGGATGGGAGCAATTTCCAAATGCCAGAAGGTACCACGTTCATCTGTACAAACAATAGTATGCAAGTATAAACACCATGGGACCATGCAGCCGTCATACCGCTCAGGAAGGAGACGCGTTATATCCATAGTAAAACAAGTTATATTTTGACATAACCTGAAAGGCCGCTCAGCAAGGAAGAGGCCACTGCTTCAAAACCGCCATAAAAAAGTCAGACTACGTTCATACAACTGCACGTGGGGACAAAGATCATACTTTTTGGAGAAATGTTCTCTGGTCTGATGAAACAAAAATAGTACTGTTTGGCCATATTGACCATTGTTGTTTTTAGTTGAAAAACAGGGAGGCTTGCAAACCGAAGAACACCATCCCAACCGTGAAGCAAGGGGGAGGCAGCATCATGTTGTGGGGGTGCTTTGAAACACACTCATCATAACTGTCCCTTAAGTGTCCACGGACCATTCCCACATTCTCAAAAGTGAAAATATTGTTTAGTTCTCCCATTTTGGGGAATTAGGAGTTTGGCCAAGGGAAGTCCTTTGTTCTCTCTCTCCCTCAATACTGCCTATCCAAAGGAGGAGAGGGTCTCTTCCAGGAATTTATGACCTGTTGTTAAGTCATAAAACTGTGGAGAGAGGGAGAGAGAGAGAGGGAGGGAGAGAGAGAGAGGGAGAGAGAGAGAGGGAGGGAGGGGGGGCTATGATCCTCCCCCCAGGACACGTCATGACAGTTCCCACTGCAATGTATGGTGCAGTGATATCTTGCAACAAAGAGTCCTACCACAGCGTAGTACGGCAGTGCAAATTCAGTGTCCTCCAAGGAAAAGAAATCTGTGCATACAACTCTTCTTCTGGATGTCCTGGGTTCGGGCAGCTCGCCATCCTTGTTGGAACTGAATCCATACTCCAAACCCCCTGTGCTGTTTTACAAACAGCATCCCACAATATATATACATCATGAGTACCTTTCATATAACCATTAATATAGTACTACAAACAGGATCCCACAATATATATACATCATGAGTACCTTTCATATAACCATTAATATAGTACTACAAACAGGATCCCACAATATATATACATCATGAGTACCTTTCATATAACCATTAATATAGTGCTACAAACAGGATCCCACAATATATATACATCATGAGTACCTTTCATATAACCATTAATATAGTACTACAAACAGGATCCCACAATATATATACATCATGAGTACCTTTCATATAACCATTAATATAGTGCTTCACTTTAATCTCTTACAGGAATTAGAAAATACAACTTAGTCAAAATTCTTTACACTTTAACTACAGCACCAGAATCACGTGGACTGAACAATAGACCAGCCTGGGCAAATGAAAAGTACTAGTGCTTACACGTCATTTCTTATCAAGTAATCTAAAACATAACGGTGTACCAAATATAAAAAACATAACGGTGTACCAAATGGATTATGATACTAGTTGAACACATTTTATAAAAGTATGAATTGATTAGCATGATCACTAACGTTTGCTATTTCAATTGATCGATAACTGAGCTAGCCTAAATGTGAATGGCTTGTGCAAATGCTTGGTTCAGTACGAACACGCACAAATTGCTAGCAATAGTTTAGCTAGCCTAATCGCTAGCAGCTCGTTCTTCATACGAAAACTCACCAAATCCTGGTGTAAATCTTTCCCTCAACCCCTTCACATAATGTTTGTGTAGATAATTTAATATCCAGTTCTCTCTCTTTAGTTTAGTCTTATGCAACTTGTCCACGATTTGAATCATGTTTATTCCATGGAATGACGGTTGCTCTTCACGCTCCGCTCTTTCTCAGCATATTGGCGCCGACTGGTGTATAACATGAGATTAGGGGAGGGACTAAAAGAAAATTGAGTTTTGATTGGCTCTAACTAAACGGTTCGTCATGCAGCTTCTGACAGCTGATTTGTTGTAGCTGTCAACTTAAACATATCAATAACAATATAGTTTAATATGATTGGTTACTGGAATCTCACTAGTAACGATAAAGTAGTATAATATGATTGGTTACTGGAATCTCACTAGTAACGATAAAGTAGTATAATATGATTGGTTACTGGAATGTCACTAGTAACGATAAAGTAGTATAATATGATTGGTTACTGGAATGTCACTAGTAACGATAAAGTAGTATAATATGATTGGTTACTGGAATCTCACTAGTAACGATATTCAACATTAGTTGACGTGCGTTACACAATGCATTTAGTTTTAGAAATATTTACGACTAACTTCTTCCTTGCCCCCCACTCTGAAACTAACTGCAGCTCTTTGTTAAGTGTTGCAGTCATTTCAGTCGCTGTAGTAGCTGTCGTGTATAGTGTTGAGTGTTGCAGTCATTTCAGTCTCTGTAGTAGCTGTCGTGTATAGTGTTGAGTCATCCAATTTCTCTCAGCTCATTAGTCATTTGTGTAAGCTATGCATTTTGCTAGAGTTTTTGCAACACAACACTGGGGCCTCCAACGTTTTAAATGTATCACTTGGGTCCTGTTTCAGTAGAAATGACAGCAGACCTTCTTGTTAAGTGTCTGTCTGAGTGGTTAAAACATGCTAATAACAGTCCTCTGAGTACATCAACAAAAGGTTTGTTATACCTCCACTGGTCTGCCATCCAGCCCTGGAGTTTTCCCAGCCTTAAAGTCTTTAATTGCATTGTTTCTCCTCTGTAATTTACCTTCACATGAGTCTTTCTGTACAGATGTTCATTTTACATTATTAATAGGAAAAAAATCTATACAATTAACTTTGGTTAGTGGAGATGGAAACGAAAACATATACTTAAAGTACTTTGCTTTCAAAATATTGTTTGGTGAATCATTGGCGACTCAGACATTAGTAACATGTTTCAGTAAATTCGTTTTAGTATCTTTACTATGTTGAAGATAAAAAAAACAATTTGTTGTTTTTTACCCCAAATTCCATCCAGTTGGCTTTATTTTTTGTAATATATTACACTGGATCTTTGTTGAATATGTTTCTCCATTTCTATTTGTTTTTCCTCTAACTTATTCTATGCCTCTATGGTACAGTTTTTATTGCTATCTAACTGTACGGTTGGTTAGTCCTTCAATTTCCTTTGTTAATATGGACTCTTGATCTAAATTGCTTTTGTTTTATAGATGAGTACTGAATTGCATGGCCTCTAAAGGAACATTTAAAAGTGTCCCATACAATGAGGGGATCTGCTGTACCGATGTTATGTTGGAAAAAGTCTGTTATAAATTCTTCTGTCCAGGTGAAAAACAAGTTGTCATCCAACAGGCTTTGTCCAATATCCTCGCCCATGTGGATATTCTGTAAGAGTAATATATCTATATATGCCAATTATGTGATGGTCCGACCGCATTCTGTCCCCTATCAACACGTTTTACATTTTCTGGTGTCAAAGAGAATGACAAAAAAGTAGTCAAGACGACTAGCTTGAATGAGCTCCTCCATGTATATCTCACTAGGTGAGGATATTAAACCTCCTCCATGTATATCTCACTAGGTCAGGATATTAAACCTCCTCTAAGTATATCTCACTAGGTCAGGATATTAAACCTCCTCCATGTATATCTCACTAGGTCAGGATATTAAACCTCCTCCATGTATATCTCACTAGGTGAGGATATTAAACCTCCTCCATGTATATCTCACTAGGTCAGGATATTAAACCTCCTCCATGTATATCTCACTAGGTCAGGATATTAAACCTCCTCCATGTATATCTCACTAGGTCAGGATATTAAACCTCCATGTATATCTCACTAGGTCAGGATATTAAACCTCCTCCATGTATATCTCACTAGGTCAGGATATTAAACCTCCTCTAAGTATATCTCACTAGGTCAGGATATTAAACCTCCTCCATGTATATCTCACTAGGTCAGGATATTAAACCTCCTCCATGTATATCTCACTAGGTGAGGATATTAAACCTCCTCCATGTATATCTCACTAGGTCAGGATATTAAACCTCCTCCATGTATATCTCACTAGGTCAGGATATTAAACCTCCTCTAAGTATATCTCACTAGGTCAGGATATTAAACCTCCATGTATATCTCACTAGGTCAGGATATTAAACCTCCTCCATGTATATCTCACTAGGTCAGGATATTAAACCTCCATGTATATCTCACTAGGTCATGATATTAAACCTCCTCCATGTATATCTCACTAAGTCAGGATATTAAATCTCCATGTATATCTCTAGGTCAGGATATTAGACCTCCTCCATGTATATCTCACTAAGTCAGGATATTAAACCTTCTCTAAGTATATCTCACTAGGTCAGGATATTAAACCTCCTCCATGTATATCTCACTAGGTCAGGATATTAAACCTCCTCCATGTATATCTCACTAGGTCAGGATATTAAACCTTCTCTAAGTATATCTCACTAGGTCAGGATATTAAACCTCCATGTATATCTCACTAGGTCAGGATATTAAACCTCCTCCATGTATATCTCACTAGGTCAGGATATTAAACCTCCATGTATATCTCACTAGGTCAGGATATTAAACCTCCTCCATGTATATCTCACTAGGTCAGGATATTAAACCTTCTCTAAGTATATCTCACTAGGTCAGGATATTAAACCTCCATGTATATCTCACTAGGTCAGGATATTAAACCTCCTCCATGTATATCTCACTAGGTCAGGATATTAAACCTCCTCCATGTATATCTCACTAGGTCAGGATATTAAACCTCCTCCATGTATATCTCACTAAGTCAGGATATTAAATCTCCATGTATATCTCTAGGTCAGGATATTAGACCTCCTCCATGTATATCTCACTAGGTCAGGATATTAAACCTCCATGTATATCTCTAGGTCAGGATATTAAACCTCCTCCATGTATATCTCACTAGGTCAGGATATTAAACCTCCATGTATATCTCACTAGGTCAGGATATTACTCCTCCATGTATATCTCACTAGGTCAGGATATTAAACCTCCATGTATATCTCACTAGGTCAGGATATTAAACCTCCTCCATGTATATATCACTAGGTTAGGATATTAAACCTCCTCCATGTATATCTCACTAGGTCAGGATATTAAACCTCCTCTAAGTATATCTCACTAGGTCAGGATATTAAACCTCCATGTATATCTCACTAGGTCAGGATATTAAACCTCCTCCATGTATATCTCACTAGGTCAGGATATTAAACCTCGTGTATTCTACCAGACAACTGGGAAGGACACGACTATCCCTACTGTTTGGGATATCTACTCGGGTTTGGCCATTGGAAATAAGATGTTTTTCTTTAACTGGATAAAAAATAAACAAATACGGTCCATGTGGGAACGACGTTGTCGATGCACTTATTAATGAAGCCGGTGACTCACGTAGTAAACTCTTCAATGCTATAGGATCAATACCGGTACATATTCCAGTCTGTGCTAGCGAAACAGTCCTGTAGCTTAGCATCCGCTTCGTTGGACCACTTCTGAAAAGAGCGAATCACTGGTACTTCCTGTTTGAGTTTTTTGTTGTAAGCAGAAATTTAGGATAGAGTTAAGGTCAGATTGGCCAAATGGAGGGCTAGGGAAAGTTATGTATGCATTTCTGTGTGTTGAGTAAAGGTGATCTAGAGTTTAGTCGCCTCTAGTTGCGCAGGTGAAAAGCTGGTAAAAATGTGGTAAAACAGATTTTAGTTTCCCTGCATTAAAGTCCCCGGCCACTAGGAGCGCCACCTCTGGATGTGCATTTTCTTCTTTGCTCATGGCCCTATACAGCTGGTTACTTGCGGTCTTAGTGCCAGCATCGGTTGTGGTGGTAAATAGAGATGAAAACTCTATAAATAACATGGTCTGCAGTTTATCATGGGATATTTTAACTCCAAACCTCCAGACACACACAAACACACAATTAAAGGTGTTTGATCACTGTATTAAAAGACAGAGATGTCAAAAAAAAGTTCCATCGTTTTACAGGATCATGGACCACGCATTTAATCACTGTCCCAAATCACTGACAGCAGAGTCAGAGAGTTGAGTTTCAGGTTGTTGGCATTAGCCGAGCTGGCACATTCAGTGTTCACACACATAGGGAACTTCAAATGAATGCAAATTGATTATTCATCTTTCTTTGCCTGGCCTAACGAGTCCATGCATGTAATCTCATCAACAGACTTCACTCTGGAGTCTGGGAGAGAAGTCAGCAACCACAACTAATAATGACGGATGACAAAATCACAGTCTCTAACAGCAACCATCAGCACTACGAAACCCACTATGTTCATCTGTGACGCTTCAACAGTAAAACAGCCCAAATACAAAACGGGGCCAAGTTAAAAGTAGGGCACTACATAGGGAATAGGGCACAGCTTTGTAGGGCAGAGCTTTGTGAAGGCAGAGTATTTGTTAAAGGGCATACACAGCATACAGGTGGATTTGATCAGCCAAGATTTGTATCATCCACAGACATCTCTGCTGATGAAGTCTAACTAGTACAGTAGTATCTGTACAGGAAACACTAGTAGATGTCTGGACACTTCACACACAACATCTATTAGGTCAATGACGTGTATTCTACCAGACAACTGGGAAGGACACGACTCATCTTAACAGGTCAATGACGTGTATTCTACCAGACAACTGATGGCTTGGGAAGGACACGACTCATCTATTAGGTCAATGACGTGTATTCTACCAGACAACTGGGAAGGACACGACTCATCTTAACAGGTCAATGACGTGTATTCTACCAGACAACTGATGGCTTGGGAAGGACACGACTCATCTTAACAGGTCAATGTCGTGTATTCTACCAGACAACTGATGGAGTGGGAAGGACACGACTCATCTATTAGGTCAATGACGTGTATTCTACCAGACAGCTGGGAAGGACACGACTCATCTATTAGGTCAATGACTTGTATTCTACCAGACAACTGATGGCATGGGAAGGACACGACTCATCTATTAGGTCAATGACGTGTATTCTACCAGACAACTGATGGCGTGGGAAGGACACGACTCATCTTAACAGGTCAATGACGTGTATTCTACCAGACAACTGATGGCATGGGAAGGACACGACTCATCTTAACAGGTCAATGACGTGTATTCTACCAGACAACTGATGGCATGGGAAGGACACGACTCATCTATTAGGTCAATGACGTGTATTCTACCAGACAACTGATGGCATGGGAAGGACACGACTCATCTTAACAGGTCAATGACGTGTATTCTACCAGACAACTGATGGCGTGGGAAGGACACGACTCATCTTAACAGGTCAATGACGTGTATTCTACCAGACAACTGATGGCATGGGAAGGACACGACTCATCTATTAGGTCTATGACGTGTATTCTACCAGACAACTGATGGCGTGGGAAGGACACGACTCATCTATTAGGTCAATGACGTGTATTCTACCAGACAACTGATGGCGTGGGAAGGACACGACTCATCTTAACAGGTCAATGACGTGTATTCTACCAGACAACTGATGGCATGGGAAGGACACGACTCATCTATTAGGTCAATGACGTGTATTCTACCAGACAACTGATGGCGTGGGAAGGACACGACTCATCTATTAGGTCATAGACGTGTATTCTACCAGACAACTGATGGCGTGGGAAGGACACGACTCATCTTAACAGGTCAATGACGTGTATTCTACCAGACAACTGATGGCGTGGAAAGGACACGACTCATCTTAACAGGTCAATGACGTGTATTCTACCAGACAACTGATGGCGTGGGAAGGACACGACTCATCTTAACAGGTCAATGACGTGTATTCTACCAGACAACTGATGGCGTGGAAAGGACACGACTCATCTTAACAGGTCAATGACGTGTATTCTACCAGACAACTGATGGCGTGGAAAGGACACGACTCATCTTAACAGGTCAATGACTTTACTGTCTGAATTGTAATAACAGTTCCAAGAGCATTTCAAATAAATTGGCTAATTTGCATATACTTTTTTCTGTTTTAGGAAAATATCTGAATATTTTACTAGATCTGGGTATCTCTCTCTCTGTGAACATTGTGTTGACCCATCCTGGATGCTGGGTATCTCTCTCTCTGTGAACATTGTGTTGACCCATCCTGGATGCTGGGTATCTCTCTCTCTGTGAACATTGTGTTGACCCATCCTGGATGCTGGGTATCTCTCTCTCTGTGAACATTGTGTTGACCCATCCTGGATGCTGGGTATCTCTCTCTCTGTGAACATTGTGTTGACCCATCCTGGATGCTGGGTATCTCTCTCTCTGTGAACGTTGTGTTGACCCATCCTGGATGCTGGGTATCTCTCTCTCTCTGTGAACATTGTGTTGACCCATCCTGGATGCTGGGTATCTCTCTCTCTGTGAACATTGTGTTGACCCATCCTGGATGCTGGGTATCTCTCTCTCTGTGAACATTGTGTTGACCCATCCTGGATGCTGGGTATCTCTCTCTCTCTGTGAACATTGTGTTGACCCATCCTGGATGCTGGGTATCTCTCTCTCTCTGTGAACATTGTGTTGACCCATCCTGGATGCTGGGTATCTCTCTCTCTGTGAACATTGTGTTGACCCATCCTGGATGCTGGGTATCTCTCTCTCTGTGAACATTGTGTTGACCCATCCTGGATGCTGGGTATCTCTCTCTCTGTGAACATTGTGTTGACCCATCCTGGATGCTGGGTATCTCTCTCTCTGTGAACATTGTGTTGACCCATCCTGGATGCTGGGTATCTCTCTCTCTGTGAACATTGTGTTGACCCATCCTGGATGCTGGGTATCTCTCTCTCTGTGAACATTGTGTTGACCCATCCTGGATGCTGGGTATCTCTCTCTCTGTGAACATTGTGTTGACCCATCCTGGATGCTGGGTATCTCTCTCTCTGTGAACATTGTGTTGACCCATCCTGGATGCTGGGTATCTCTCTCTCTGTGAACATTGTGTTGACCCATCCTGGATGCTGGGTATCTCTCTCTCTGTGAACATTGTGTTGACCCATCCTGGATGCTGGGTATCTCTCTCTCTGTGAACATTGTGTTGACCCATCCTGGATGCTGGGTATCTCTCTCTCTGTGAACATTGTGTTGACCCATCCTGGATGCTGGGTATCTCTCTCTCTGTGAACATTGTTTTGACCCATCCTGGATGCTGGGCATCTCTCTCTCTGTGAACATTGTGTTGACCCATCCTGGATGCTGGGTATCTCTCTCTCTGTGAACATTGTGTTGACCCATCCTGGATGCTGGGTATCTCTCTCTCTGTGAACGTTGTGTTGACCCACCCTGGATGCTGGGTATCTCTCTCTCTGTGAACATTGTGTTGACCCATCCTGGATGCTGGGTATCTCTCTCTCTGTGAACATTGTGTTGACCCATCCTGGATGCTGGGCATCTCTCTCTCTGTGAACATTGTGTTGACCCATCCTGGATGCTGGGTATCTCTCTCTCTGTGAACATTGTGTTGACCCATCCTGGATGCTGGGTATCGCTCTCTCTGTGAACGTTGTGTTGACCCATCCTGGATGCTGGGTATCTCTCTCTCTGTGAACATTGTGTTGACCCATCCTGGATGCTGGGTATCTCTCTCTCTGTGAACATTGTGTTGACCCATCCTGGATGCTGGGTATCTCTCTCTCTCTGTGAACATTGTGTTGACCCATCCTGGATGCTGGGCATCTCTCTCTGTGAACATTGTGTTGACCCATCCTGGATGCTGGGTATCTCTCTCTCTGTGAACATTGTGTTGACCCATCCTGGATGCTGGGTATCTCTCTCTCTGTGAACATTGTGTTGACCCATCCTGGATGCTGGGTATCTCTCTCTCTCTGTGAACATTGTGTTGACCCATCCTGGATGCTGGGTATCTCTCTCTCTGTGAACATTGTGTTGACCCATCCTGGATGCTGGGTATCTCTCTCTCTGTGAACATTGTGTTGACCCATCCTGGATGCTGGGTATCTCTCTCTCTGTGAACATTGTGTGGACCCATCCTGGATACTGGGTATCTCTCTCTCTGTGAACGTTGTGTGGACCCATCCTGGATGCTGGGTATCTCTCTCTCTCTGTGAACGTTGTGTGGACCCATCCTGGATGCTAGGGGTCTCTCTCTGTGAAAGTTGTGTGGACCTTTCCTGGATGCATGTTATCTCTCTCTGTGAACGTTGTGGGGACCTATCCTGGATATCTCTCTCTCTGTGAACGTTGTGTGGACCTATCCTGGATATCTCTCTCTCTGTGAACATTGTGTGGACCTATCCTGGATATCTCTCTCTCTGTGAACATTGTGTGGACCTATCCTGGATCTCTCTCTCTCTGTGAACGTTGTGTGGACCTATCCTGGATATCTCTCTCTCTGTGAACGTTGTGTGGACCTATCCTGGATCTCTCTCTCTCTGTGAACGTTGTGTGGACCTATCCTGGATATCTCTCTCTCTGTGAACGTTGTGTGGACCTATCCTGGATATCTCTCTCTCTGTGAACGTTGTGTGGATCCATCCTGGGTGCTGGGTGTACATGCAATACTTAGTGGAGCATAGATGTAACAGCCCACGCCAATTTGTTTGTTTCCAAGACATCAATCAATGTCTCGTCCTAATTGCTTATTCATTAATGCATCTTGATGATTAGACTGGAAGGACGGGGGCCATGTTTGATCCCAAACTACTTTTGACCAGATCTAAATGAATAAGAGCCTAAAGTAATGCGCTATATAGAATAAGGTGACATTTGGTGATTTTCTATACACACTGTCTCAGCAGTACAAGGCTCATGGATGTTTCAGGGCTGTATCAGGGCTGTATCAGGGCTGCATCAGGACTTTATCAGGGCTGTATCAGGGCTATATCAGGGCTGTATCAGGTCTGTATCAGGGCTGTATCATGGCTGTATCAGGGCTATATCAGGGCTTTATCAGTCAGCAGTACAGGGTCAGGGCTGTATCATGGCTGTATCAGGGCTGTATCAGGGCTGTATCAGGGCTGTATCATGGCTGTATCAGGGCTGTATCAGGGCTGTATCAGGGATGTTTCAGGGCTGTATCAGGGCTTTATCAGGGCTGTATCAGGACTGTATCAGGGCTGTATCAGTCAGCAGTACAGGGTCAGGGCTGTATCAGGGCTGTATCAGGGATGTATCAGGGTTGTATCAGGGCTGTGACAGGGATGTATCAGGGCTGTATCAGGGCTGTATCAGGACTGTATCAGGACTGTATCAGTCAGCAGTACAGGGGCAGGGCTGTATCAGGGTTCTATCAGGGCTGTATCAGGGATTTATTAAGCAGTACAAGGACAGGGCTGACATTAGGGCTGTATCAGGGCTGTATTAGTCAGTAGTACAGGGTCAGGGATGTACTGTATCAGGGCTGGTGTACATCTATCATGGTGTGGTATACATCTATCATGGTGTGGTGTGGTGTACATCTATCATGGTGTGGTGTGGTATACATCTATCATGGTGTGGTATACATCTATCATGGTGTGGTATCGATCATCCTATTCTTCTAACTTAATTGAGGAAAATAAGAACAATCCGAAATTCCTTTTTGATACTGTCGCAAAGCTAACTAAAAAGCAGCATTCCCCAAGAGAGGATGACTTTCACTTTAGCAGTGATAAATTCATGAACTTCTTTAAGGAAAAGATTATGATTATTAGAAAGCAAATTACGGACTCCTCCTTAAATCTGCGTATTCCTTCAAAGCTCAGTTGTCCTGAGTCTGCACAACTCTGCCAGGACCTAGGATCAAGAGAGACGCTCAAGTGTTTTAGTACTATATCTCTTGACACAATGATGAAAATAATCATGGCCTCTAAACCTTCAAGCTGCATACTGGACCCTATTCCAACTAAACTACTGAAAGAGCTGCTTCCTGTGCTTGGCCCTCCTATGTTGAACATAATAAACGGCTCTCTATCCACCGGATGTGTACCAAACTCACTAAAAGTGGCAGTAATAAAGCCTCTCTTGAAAAAGCCAAACCTTGACCCAGAAAATATAAAAAACTATCGGCCTATATCGAATCTTCCATTCCTCTCAAAAATTTTAGAAAAGGCTGTTGCGCAACAACTCACTGCCTTCCTGAAGACAAACAATGTATACGAAATGCTTCAGTCTGGTTTTAGACCCCATCATAGCACTGAGACGGCACTTGTGAAGGTGGTAAATGACATTTTAATGGCATCGGACCGAGGCTCTGCATCTATCCTCGTGCTCCTAGACCTTAGTGCTGCTTTTGATACCATCGATCACCACTGTAAGGGCGTTCGTCTGTAGGAGGAAGAGAAGCGGACCAAAGCGCAGCGTGGTGGTTATTCATGTTTTAATAAATCCCTACACATGAACAAACTAACAAAAACAAGAAATGTGCAAACGCAAAACAGTCCTATCCTGTGACAACAAACACAGTGACAGGAACAATCACCCACAAACACACAGTGAAACCCAGGCTACCTAAGTATGATTCTCAATCAGAGACAACTAATGACACCTGCCTCTGATTGAGAACCATACTAGGCCGAAACATAGAAATACCCAAATCATAGAAAAACAAACATAGACTGCCCACCCAACTCACGCCCTGACCATACTAACTACATACAAAACAAAGGAAATAGAGGTCAGAACGTGACAGTACCCCCCCCCCAAAGGTGCGGACTCTGGCCGCAAAACCTTGACCTATAGGGGAGGGTCTGGGTGGGCGTCTGTCCGCGGTGGCGGCTCTGGCGCGGGACGCGGACCCCACTTCACCATTGTCTTAGTCCGCCTTATTGTCCGCCTCCGTGGCCTTCTCACCATGGCCACCCCTCTCAATGACCCCACTGGACAGAGGGGCTGCTTGGGACAGAGGGGCAGCTCGGGACAGAGGTGAAACAGCTGCTCGGGACAGAGGGACAACTGCTCGGGACAGAGGAGCAGCTGCTCGGGACAGAGGGGCGGCAGCAGCTCGGGACAGAGGGGCGATAGCAGCTCGGGACAGAGGGGCGATAGCTGCTCGGGACAGAGGGGCGATAGCTGCTCGGGACAGAGGGGCGATAGCTGCTCGGGACAGAGGGGCGATAGCAGCTCGGGACAGAGGGGCGATAGCAGCTCGGGACAGAGGGGCGGCAGCTGCTCGGGACAGAGGGACAGCTGCTCGGGACAGAGGGACAGCTGCTCGGGACAGAGGGGCGGCAGCAGCTTGGGACAGAGGGGCGACAGCTGCTCTGGACAGAGGGGCAGCTGCTCGGGCGGCCCCTGGCTGACTGACGGCACTGGCGGCCCCTGGCTTACTGGCGGCACTGGCGGCCCCTGGCTTACTGGCGGCCCCTGGCTGACTGGCGGCCCCTGGCTTACTGGCGGCACTGGCGGCCCCTGGCTGACTGGCGGCACTGGCGGCCCCTGGCTGACTGGCGGCACTGGCGGCCCCTGGCTGACTGGCGGCACTGGCGGCCCCTGGCTGACTGGCGGCACTGGCGGCCCCTGGCTGACTGGCGGCACTGGCGGCCCCTGGCTGACTGGCGGCACTGGCGGCCCCTGGCTGACTGGCGGCACTGGCGGCCCCTGGCTGACGGGCGGCACTGGCGGCCCCTGGCTGACGGGCGGCACTGGCGGCCCCTGGCAGACGGGCGGCACTGGCGGCTCCTGGCAGACGGGCGGCACTGGCGGCTCCTGGCAGACGGGCGGCACTGGCGGCGCTGGGCAGACGGGCGGCGCTGGCGGCGCTGGGCAGACGGGCGGCGTTGGCGGCGCTGGGCAGACGGGCGGCGTTGGCGGCGCTGGGCAGACGGGCAGCGTTGGCGGCGCTGGGCAGACGGGTGGCGTTGGCGGCGCTGGGCAGACGGGAAGCTCAGCTGGCGCTGGGCAGACGGGAAGCTCCGGCAACGCTGGAGAAAAGGAAGGCCCTGGTAGCGCCGGAGAGGCGGGAGACTCCGGCAGCGGCGCCGGACAGGCGGGAGGCTCCGGCAGCGGCGCCGGACAGGCGGGAGGCTCCGGCAGCGGCGCCGGACAGGCGGGAGGCTCCGGCAGAGGCGCCGGACAGGCGGGAGGCTCCGGCAGAGGCGCCGGACAGGCGGGAGGCTCCGGCAGAGGCGCCGGACAGGCGGGAGGCTCCGGCAGAGGCGCCGGACAGGCGGGAGGCTCCGGCAGATGCGCCGGACAGGCGGGAGGCTCCGGCAGCGGCGCCGGACAGGCGGGAGGCTCCGGCAGAGGCGCCGGACAGGCGGGAGGCTCCGGCAGAGGCGCCGGACAGGCGGGAGGCTCCGGCAGAGGCGCCGGACAGGCGGGAGGCTCCGGCAGCGGCGCCGGGCAGGCGGGAGGCTCCGGCAGAGGCGCCGGACAGGCGGGAGGCTCCGGCAGAGGCGCCGGACAGGCGGGAGGCTCCGGCAGCGCTGGAGAGGAGGAAGGCTCTGGTAGCGCCGGAGAGGCGGGAGACTCCGGCAGCGCTGGAGAGGAGGAAGGCTCTGGACGGATGGGCCGGAGAGACAGCCTGGTACGGGGAGCTGCCACCGGAGGGCTGGGGTGTGGAGGTGGTGACGGATAGACCGGGCCGTGCAGGCGCACTGGAGCTCTTGAGCACCGAGCCTGCCCAACCTTACCCGGTTGAATGGTCCCGGTCGCCCTGCCAGTGCGGCGAGGTGGAATAGCCCGCACTGGGCTATGCAGGCGAACCGGGGACACCGTGCGCAAGGCTGGTGCCATGTAAGCCGGCCCAAGGAGACGCACTGGAGACCAGATGCGTAGAGCCGGCTTCATGGCACTTGGCTCGATGCCCACTCTAGCCCGGCCGATACGCGGAGCTGGAATGTACCGCACCGGGCTGTGCACCCGCACTGGGGACACCGTGCGCTCCACAGCATAACACGGTGCCTGCCCGGTCTCTCTAGCCCCCCTGTAACCACAGGAAGTTGGCTCAGGTCCCCTACCTGGCGTAGCCATACTCCCTGTTAGCCCCCCCCCAAGAAATTTTTGGGGCTGACTCCCGGGCTTCCATCCGCTACGCCGTGCTGCCTCCTCATATCTGCGCCTCTCAGCTTTCGCCGCCTCCAGTTCTTCCTTGGGGCGGCGATATTCTCCGGGCTGAGCCCAGGGTCCTTTACCGTCCAGTTCTTCCTCCCATGTCCATTTCTCCAGGTGGTGCAGCCTCTCCCACTGCAGCTGCTGCTGCTCCTGCTGCTGCTGCCTCTGTTGCCTCTCCTGTGGCTCCTGTCTGTTAACACGCTGCTTGGTCCGTTGGTGGTGGGTGATTCTGTAAGGGCGTTCGTCTGTAGGAGGAAGAGAAGCGGACCAAAGCGCAGCGTGGTGGTTATTCATGTTTTAATAAATCCCTACACATGAACAAACTAACAAAAACAAGAAATGTGCAAACGCAAAACAGTCCTATCCTGTGACAACAAACACAGTGACAGGAACAATCACCCACAAACACACAGTGAAACCCAGGCTACCTAAGTATGATTCTCAATCAGAGACAACTAATGACACCTGCCTCTGATTGAGAACCATACTAGGCCGAAACATAGAAATACCCAAATCATAGAAAAAACAAACATAGACTGCCCACCCAACTCACGCCCTGACCATACTAACTACATACAAAACAAAGGAAATAGAGGTCAGAACGTGACAACCACATTCTTTTGGAGAGATTGGAAACCCAAATTGGTCTACACGGACAAGTTCTGGCCTGGTTTAGATCTTATCTGTCGGAAAGATATCAGTTTGTCTCTGTGAATGGTTTGTCCTCTGACAAATCAACTGTAAATTTCGGTGTTCATCAAGGTTCCGTTTTAGGACCACTATTGTTTTCACTATACATTTTACCTCTTGGGGATGTTATTTGAAAACATAATGTTAACTTTCACTGCTATGCGGATGACACACAGCTGTACATTTCAATTAAACATGGTGAAGCCCCAAAATTGCCCTTGCTAGAAGAATGTGTTTCAGACATAAGGAAGTGGATGGCTGCAAACTTTCTACTTTTAAACTCGGACAAAACAGAGATGCTTGTTCTAGGTCCCAAGAAACAAAGAGATCTTCTGTTGAATCTGACAATTAATCTTAATGGTTGTACAGTCGTCTCAAAGAAAACTGTGAAGGACCTCGGCGTTACTCTGGACCCTGATCTCTCTTTTGAAGAACATATCAAGACCATTTCAAGGACAGCTTTTTTCCATCTACGTAACATTGCAAAAATCAGAAACTTTCTGTCCAAAAATGATGCAGAAAAATTAATCCATGCTTTTGTCACTTCTAGGTTAGACTACTGCAATGCTCTACTTTCCGGCTACCCGGATAAAGCACTAAATAAACTTCAGTTAGTGCTAAATACGGCTGCTAGAATCCTGACTAGAACCAAAAAATGTGATAATATTACTCCAGTGCTAGCCTCTCTACACTGGCTTCCTGTCAAAGCAAGGGCTGATTTCAAGGTTTTACTGCTAACCTACAAAGCATTACATGGGCTTGATCCTACCTATCTCTCTGATTTGGTCCTGCCGTACATACCTACACGTACGCTACGGTCACAAGACGCAGGCCTCCTAATTGTCCCTAGAATTTTTAAGCAAACAGCTGGAGGCAGGGCTTTCTCCTATAGAGCTCAATTTTTATGGAACGGTCTGCCTACCCATGTCAGAGACGCAAACTCGGTCTCAACCTTTAAGTCTCTACTGAAGACTCATCTCTTCAGTGGGTAATATGATTGAGTGTAGTCTGGCCCAGGAGTGGGAGGGTGAACGGAAAGGCTCTGGAGCAACGAACCGCCCTTGCTGTCTCTGCCTGGCCGGTTCCCCTCTTTCCACTGGGATTCTCTGCCTCTAACCCTATTACAGGGGCTGAGTCACTGGCTTTACTGGGGCTCTCTCATGCCGTCCCTGGATGGGGTGCGAGCCCTAGGACCATGCCCCAGGACTACCTGACATGATGACTCCTTGCTGTCCCCAGTCCACCTGGCTGTGCTGCTGCTCCAGTTTCAACTGTTCTGCCCTATTATTATTCGACCATGCTGGTCATTTATGAACATTTGAACATCTTGGCCATGTTCTGTTATAATATCCACCCGGCACAGCCAGAAGAGGACTGGCCATCCCACATATGCTCTCTCTAATTCTCTCTTTCTTTCTCTCTCTCGGAGGACCTGAGCCCTAGGACCATGCCCCAGGAATACCTGACATGATGACTCCTTGCTGTCCCCAGTCCACCTGACTGTGCTGCTGCTCCAGTTTCAACTATTCTGCATTATTATTATTCGACCATGCTGGTCATTTATGAACATTTGAACATCTTGACCATGTTCTGTTATAATCTCCACCCGGCACAGCCAGAAGAGGACTGGCCACCACACATAGCCTGGTTCCTCTCTAGGTTTCTTCCTAGGTTTTGGCCTTTCTAGGGAGTTTTTCCTAGCCACCGTGCATCTACACCTGCATTGCTTGCTGTTTGGGGTTTTAAGCTGGGTTTCTGTACAGCACTTTGAGATATCAGCTGATGTACGAAGGGCTATGTAAATAAATTTGATTTGATGATTTGATTTGATACATCTATCATGGTGTGGTATACATCTATCATGGTGTGGTGTGGTATACATCTATCATGGTGTGGTGTGATATACATCTATCATGTTGTGGTGTGCATCTATCATGGTGTGGTGTGGTGTACATCTATCATGGTGTGGTATACATCTATCATGGTGTGGTATACATCTATCATGGTGTGGTATACATCTATCATGGTGTGGTATACATCTATCATGGTGTGGTGTGATATACATCTATCATGGTGTGGTGTGCATCTATCATGGTGTGGTGTGGTGTACATCTATCATGGTGTGTTATACATCTATCATGGTGTGGTGTGGTATACATCTATCATGGTGTGGTATACATCTATTATGGTGTGGTGTGGTATACATCTATCATGGTGTGGTATACATCTATTATGGTGTGGTATACATCTATCATAGTGTGGTGTGGTGTACATCTATCATGGTGTGGTGTACATCTATCATGGTGTGGTGTGGTATACATCTATCATGGTGTGGTATACATCTATCATGGTGTGGTGTGGTATACATCTATCATGGTGTGGTGTGGTATACATCTATCAGGGTGTGGTATACATATATCATGGTGTGGTATACATCTATCATGGTGTGGTATACATCTATCATGGTGTGGTATACATCTATTATGGTGTGGTGTGGTATACATATATTATGGTGTGGTGTGGTATACATCTATCATGGTGTGGTATACATCTATCATGGTGTGGTATACATCTATCATGATATGGTGTGGTATACATCTATCATGGTGTGGTGTACATCGATCATGGTGTGGTATACATCTATCATGGTGTGGTGTACATCTATCATGGTGTGGTATACATCTATCATGGTGTGGTATACATCTATCATGGTGTGGTGTGGTGCACATCTATCATGGTGTGGTATACATCTATCATGGTGTGGTGTGGTATACATCTATCATGGTGTGGTATACATCTATCATGGTGTGGTGTACATCTATCATGTTGTGGTATACATCTATCATGGTGTGGTATACATCTATCATGGTGTGGTGTGCATCTATCATGGTGTGGTGTGGTATACATCTATCATGGTGTGGTATACATCTATCATGGTGTGGTATACATCTATCATGGTGTGGTGTGGTGCACATCTATCATGGTGTGGTATACATCTTTCATGGTGTGGTGCACATCTATCATGGTGTGGTATACATCTATCATGGTGTGGTTTACATATATCATGGTGTGGTATACATCTATCATGGTGTGGTGTGGTGCACATCTATCATGGTGTGGTATACATCTGTCATGGTGTGGTGTACATATATCATGGTGTGGTGTACATCTATCATGGTGTGGTATACATCTATCATGGTGTGGTGTACATCTATCATGGTGTGGTGTACATCTATCATGGTTTGGTAAGCATCTATCTTGGTGTGGTATACATCTATCATGGTGTGGTGTACATCTATCATGGTGTGGTATACATCTATCATGGTTTGGTAAGCATCTATCTTGGTGTGGTATACATCTATCATGGTGTGGTATACATCTATCATGGTGTGGTGTGATATACATCTATCATGGTGTGGTATACATCTATCATGGTGTGGTGTACATCTATCATGGTGTGGTGTACATCTATCATGGTGTGGTATACATCTATCATGGTGTGGTATGCATCTATCATGGTGTGGTATACATCTATCATGGTGTGATAGACATCTATCATGGTGTGGTGTGGTGCACATCTATCATGGTGTGGTATACATCTATCATGGTGTGGTGTGGTATACATCTATCATGGTGTGGTATACATCTATCATGGTGTGGTGTACATCTATCATGGTGTGGTATACATCTATCATGGTGTGGTGTGGTATACATCTATCATGGTGTGGTATACATCTATCATGGTGTGGTGTACATCTATCATGGTGTGGTATACATCCATCATGGTGTGGTATACATCTATCATGGTGTGGTGTGCATCTATCATGGTGTGGTGTGGTGCATATCTATCATGGTGTGGTATACATCTATCATGGTGTGGTATACATCTATCATGGAGTGGTATACATATATCATGGTGTGGCGTGCATCTATCATGGTGTGGTATGCATCTATCATGGTGTGGTGTACATCTATCATGGTGTGGCGTGCATCTATCATGGTGTGGTATGCATCTATCACGGTGTGGTACACATCTATCATGGTGTGGTATACATCTATCATGGTGTGGTGTGGTGTACATCTATCATGGTGTGGTGTACATCTAGCATTGTGTGGTGTGGTATGCATCTCTCATGGTGTGTTATACATCTATCATGGTGTGGTGTGGTATACATCTATCATGGTGTGGTATACATCTATCATGGTGTGGTGTTCATCTATCATGGTGTGGTATACATCCATCATGGTGTGGTATACATCTATCATGGTGTGGTGTGCATCTATCATGGTGTGGTGTGGTGCACATCTATCATGGTGTGGTATACATCTATCATGGTGTGGTTTACATCTATCATGGTGTGGTATACATCTATCATGGTGTGGTATACATCTATCTTGGTGTGGTATACATCTATCATGGTGTGGTATACATCTATCATGGTGTGGTATACATCTATCATGGTGTGGTGTACATCTATCATGGTGTGGCGTGCATCTATCATGGTGTGGTATGCATCTATCACGGTGTGGTATACATCTATCATGGTGTGGTATACATCTATCATGGTGTGGTGTGGTGTACATCTATCATGGTGTGGTGTACATCTATCATTGTGTGGTGTGGTATACATCTATCATGGTGTGGTGTGGTATGCATCTCTCATGGTGTGGTATACATCTATCATGGTGTGGTATACATCTATCATGGTGTGGTATACATCTATCATGGTGTGGTGTGCATCTATCATGGTGTGGTGTGGTATGCATCTCTCATGGTGTGGTATACATCTATCATGGTGTGGTATACATCTATCATGGTGTGGTATACATCTATCATGGTGTGGTGTACATCTATCATGGTGTGGTGTGGTATACATCTATCATGGTGTGGTATACATCTATAATGGTGTGGTGTACATCTATCATGGTGTGGTATACATCTATCATGGTGTGGTATACATCTATCATGGTGTGGTGTGGTGCACATCTATCATGGTGTGGTATACATCTATCATGGTGTGGTGTGCATCTATCATGGTGTGGTGTGGTATACATCTATCATGGTGTTGTATACATCTATCATGGTGTGGTGTACATCTATCATGGTGTGGTATACATCCATCATGGTGTGGTATACATCTATCATGGTGTGGTGTGCATCTATCATGGTGTGGTGTGGTGCACATCTATCATGGTGTGGTATACATCTTTCATGGTGTGGTGTACATCTATCATGGTGTGGTGTGGTGCACATCTATCATGGTGTGGTGTACATCTATCATGGTGTGGCGTGCATCTATCATGGTGTGGTATGCATCTATCACGGTGTGGTATACATCTATCATGGTGTGGTGTGGTATACATCTATCATGGTGTGGTATACATCTATAATGGTGTGGTGTACATCTATCATGGTGTGGTATACATCTATCATGGTGTGGTATACATCTATCATGGTGTGGTGTGGTATGCATCTCTCATGGTGTGTTATACATCTATAATGGTGTGGTGTACATCTATCATGGTGTGGTATACATCTATCATGGTGTGGTATACATCTATCATGGTGTGGTGTGGTGCACATCTATCATGGTGTGGTATACATCTATCATGGTGTGGTGTGGTATACATCTATCATGGTGTGGTATACATCTATCATGGTGTGGTGTACATCTATCATGGTGTGGTATACATCTATCATGGTGTGGTGTGGTATACATCTATCATGGTGTGGTATACATCTATCATGGTGTGGTGTACATCTATCATGGTGTGGTATACATCCATCATGGTGTGGTATACATCTATCATGGTGTGGTGTGCATCTATCATGGTGTGGTGTGGTGCACATCTATCATGGTGTGGTATACATCTATCATGGTGTGGTATACATCTATCATGGAGTGGTATACATCTAACCTAGTGTGGCGTGCATCTATCATGGTGTGGTATGCATCTATCATGGTGTGGTGTACATCTATCATGGTGTGGCGTGCATCTATCATGGTGTGGTATGCATCTATCACGGTGTGGTACACATCTATCATGGTGTGGTATACATCTATCATGGTGTGGTGTGGTGTACATCTATCATGGTGTGGTATACATCTATCATGGTGTGGTATACATCTATCATGGTGTGGTGTGCATCTATCATGGTGTGGTGTGGTATGCATCTCTCATGGTGTGGTATACATCTATCATGGTGTGGTATACATCTATCATGGTGTGGTATACATCTATCATGGTGTGGTGTACATCTATCATGGTGTGGTGTGGTATACATCTATCATGGTGTGGTATACATCTATAATGGTGTGGTGTACATCTATCATGGTGTGGTATACATCTATCATGGTGTGGTATACATCTATCATGGTGTGGTGTGGTGCACATCTATCATGGTGTGGTATACATCTATCATGGTGTGGTGTGCATCTATCATGGTGTGGTGTGGTATACATCTATCATGGTGTTGTATACATCTATCATGGTGTGGTGTACATCTATCATGGTGTGGTATACATCCATCATGGTGTGGTATACATCTATCATGGTGTGGTGTGCATCTATCATGGTGTGGTGTGGTGCACATCTATCATGGTGTGGTATACATCTTTCATGGTGTGGTGTACATCTATCATGGTGTGGTGTGGTGCACATCTATCATGGTGTGGTGTACATCTATCATGGTGTGGCGTGCATCTATCATGGTGTGGTATGCATCTATCACGGTGTGGTATACATCTATCATGGTGTGGTGTGGTATACATCTATCATGGTGTGGTATACATCTATAATGGTGTGGTGTACATCTATCATGGTGTGGTATACATCTATCATGGTGTGGTATACATCTATCATGGTGTGGTGTGGTATGCATCTCTCATGGTGTGTTATACATCTATAATGGTGTGGTGTACATCTATCATGGTGTGGTATACATCTATCATGGTGTGGTATACATCTATCATGGTGTGGTGTGGTGCACATCTATCATGGTGTGGTATACATCTATCATGGTGTGGTGTGGTATACATCTATCATGGTGTGGTATACATCTATCATGGTGTGGTGTACATCTATCATGGTGTGGTGTGGTATACATCTATCATGGTGTGGTATACATCTATCATGGTGTGGTGTACATCTATCATGGTGTGGTATACATCCATCATGGTGTGGTATACATCTATCATGGTGTGGTGTGCATCTATCATGGTGTGGTGTGGTGCACATCTATCATGGTGTGGTATACATCTATCATGGTGTGGTATACATCTATCATGGAGTGGTATACATCTAACCTAGTGTGGCGTGCATCTATCATGGTGTGGTATGCATCTATCATGGTGTGGTGTACATCTATCATGGTGTGGCGTGCATCTATCATGGTGTGGTATGCATCTATCACGGTGTGGTACACATCTATCATGGTGTGGTATACATCTATCATGGTGTGGTGTGGTGTACATCTATCATGGTGTGGTATACATCTATCATGGTGTGGTGTGCATCTATCATGGTGTGGTGTGGTATGCATCTCTCATGGTGTGGTATACATCTATCATGGTGTGGTATACATCTATCATGGTGTGGTATACATCTATCATGGTGTGGTGTACATCTATCATGGTGTGGTGTGGTATACATCTATCATGGTGTGGTATACATCTATAATGGTGTGGTGTACATCTATCATGGTGTGGTATACATCTATCATGGTGTGGTATACATCTATCATGGTGTGGTGTGGTGCACATCTATCATGGTGTGGTATACATCTATCATGGTGTGGTGTGCATCTATCATGGTGTGGTGTGGTATACATCTATCATGGTGTTGTATACATCTATCATGGTGTGGTGTACATCTATCATGGTGTGGTATACATCCATCATGGTGTGGTATACATCTATCATGGTGTGGTGTGCATCTATCATGGTGTGGTGTGGTGCACATCTATCATGGTGTGGTATACATCTTTCATGGTGTGGTGTACATCTATCATGGTGTGGTGTGGTGCACATCTATCATGGTGTGGTGTACATCTATCATGGTGTGGCGTGCATCTATCATGGTGTGGTATGCATCTATCACGGTGTGGTATACATCTATCATGGTGTGGTGTGGTATACATCTATCATGGTTTGGTATACATCTATAATGGTGTGGTGTACATCTATCATGGTGTGGTATACATCTATCATGGTGTGGTATACATCTATCATGGTGTGGTGTGGTATGCATCTCTCATGGTGTGTTATACATCTATAATGGTGTGGTGTACATCTATCATGGTGTGGTATACATCTATCATGGTGTGGTATACATCTATCATGGTGTGGTGTGGTGCACATCTATCATGGTGTGGTATACATCTATCATGGTGTGGTGTGGTATACATCTATCATGGTGTGGTATACATCTATCATGGTGTGGTGTACATCTATCATGGTGTGGTATACATCTATCATGGTGTGGTATACATCTATCATGGTGTGGTGTACATCTATCATGGTGTGGTATACATCCATCATGGTGTGGTATACATCTATCATGGTGTGGTGTGCATCTATCATGGTGTGGTGTGGTGCACATCTATCATGGTGTGGTATACATCTATCATGGTGTGGTATACATCTATCATGGAGTGGTATACATCTAACCTAGTGTGGCGTGCATCTATCATGGTGTGGTATGCATCTATCATGGTGTGGTGTACATCTATCATGGTGTGGCGTGCATCTATCATGGTGTGGTATGCATCTATCACGGTGTGGTACACATCTATCATGGTGTGGTATACATCTATCATGGTGTGGTGTGGTGTACATCTATCGTGGTGTGGTATACATCTATCATGGTGTGGTATACATCTATCATGGTGTGGTGTGCATCTATCATGGTGTGGTGTGGTATGCATCTCTCATGGTGTGGTATACATCTATCATGGTGTGGTATACATCTATCATGGTGTGGTATACATCTATCATGGTGTGGTGTACATCTATCATGGTGTGGTGTGGTATACATCTATCATGGTGTGGTATACATCTATAATGGTGTGGTGTACATCTATCATGGTGTGGTATACATCTATCATGGTGTGGTATACATCTATCATGGTGTGGTGTGGTGCACATCTATCATGGTGTGGTATACATCTATCATGGTGTGGTGTGCATCTATCATGGTGTGGTGTGGTATACATCTATCATGGTGTTGTATACATCTATCATGGTGTGGTGTACATCTATCATGGTGTGGTATACATCCATCATGGTGTGGTATACATCTATCATGGTGTGGTGTGCATCTATCATGGTGTGGTGTGGTGCACATCTATCATGGTGTGGTATACATCTTTCATGGTGTGGTGTACATCTATCATGGTGTGGTGTGGTGCACATCTATCATGGTGTGGTGTACATCTATCATGGTGTGGCGTGCATCTATCATGGTGTGGTATGCATCTATCACGGTGTGGTATACATCTATCATGGTGTGGTGTGGTATACATCTATCATGGTGTGGTATACATCTATAATGGTGTGGTGTACATCTATCATGGTGTGGTATACATCTATCATGGTGTGGTATACATCTATCATGGTGTGGTGTGGTATGCATCTCTCATGGTGTGTTATACATCTATAATGGTGTGGTGTACATCTATCATGGTGTGGTATACATCTATCATGGTGTGGTATACATCTATCATGGTGTGGTGTGGTGCACATCTATCATGGTGTGGTATACATCTATCATGGTGTGGTGTGGTATACATCTATCATGGTGTGGTATACATCTATCATGGTGTGGTGTACATCTATCATGGTGTGGTATACATCTATCATGGTGTGGTGTGGTATACATCTATCATGGTGTGGTATACATCTATCATGGTGTGGTGTACATCTATCATGGTGTGGTATACATCCATCATGGTGTGGTATACATCTATCATGGTGTGGTGTGCATCTATCATGGTGTGGTGTGGTGCACATCTATCATGGTGTGGTATACATCTATCATGGTGTGGTATACATCTATCATGGAGTGGTATACATCGATCATGGTGTGGCGTGCATCTATCATGGTGTGGTATGCATCTATCATGGTGTGGCGTGCATCTATCATGGTGTGGTATGCATCTATCACGGTGTGGTACACATCTATCATGGTGTGGTATACATCTATCATGGTGTGGTGTGGTGTACATCTATCATGGTGTGGTGTACATCTAGCATTGTGTGGTGTGGTATGCATCTCTCATGGTGTGTTATACATCTATCATGGTGTGGTGTGGTATACATCTATCATGGTGTGGTATACATCTATCATGGTGTGGTGTTCATCTATCAAAGTGTGGTATACATCAGTCATGGTGTGGTATACATCTATCATGGTGTGGTGTGCATCTATCATGGTGTGGTGTGGTGCACATCTATCATGGTGTGGTATACATCTATCATGGTGTGGTTTACATCTATCATGGTGTGGTATACATCTATCATGGTGTGGTATACATCTATCATGGTGTGGTATACATCTATCATGGAGTGGTATGCATCTATCATGGTGTGGTATACATCTATCATGGTGTGGTGTACATCTATCATGGTGTGGCGTGCATCTATCATGGTGTGGTATGCATCTATCACGGTGTGGTATACATCTATCATGGTGTGGTATACATCTATCATGGTGTGGTGTGGTGTACATCTATCATGGTGTGGTGTACATCTATCATTGTGTGGTATGGTATACATCTATCATGGTGTGGTGTGGTATGCATCTCTCATGGTGTGGTATACATCTATCATGGTGTGGTATACATCTATCATGGTGTGGTATACATCTATCATGGTGTGGTGTGCATCTATCATGGTGTGGTGTGGTATGCATCTCTCATGGTGTGGTATACATCTATCATGGTGTGGTATACATCTATCATGGTGTGGTATACATCTATCATGGTGTGGTGTACATCTATCATGGTGTGGTGTGGTATACATCTATCATGGTGTGGTATACATCTATAATGGTGTGGTGTACATCTATCATGGTGTGGTATACATCTATCATGGTGTGGTATACATCTATCATGGTGTGGTGTGGTGCACATCTATCATGGTGTGGTATACATCTATCATGGTGTGGTGTGGTATACATCTATCATGGTGTGGTATACATCTATCATGGTGTGGTGTACATCTATCATGGTGTGGTATACATCTATCATGGTGTGGTATACATCTATCATGGTGTGGTGTGCATCTATCATGGTGTGGTGTGGTGCACATCTATCATGGTGTGGTATACATCTTTCATGGTGTGGTGTACATCTATCATGGTGTGGTGTGGTGCACATCTATCATGGTGTGGTATACATCTATCATGGTGTGGTTTACATCTATCATGGTGTGGTATACATCTATCATGGTGTGGTATACATCTATCATGGTGTGGTATACATCTATCATGGTGTGGTATACATCTATCATGGTGTGGTATACATCTATCATGGTGTGGTGTACATCTATCATGGTGTGGCGTGCATCTGTCCTGGTGTGGTATGCATCTATCATGGTGTGGTATACATCTATAATGGTGTGGTATACATCTATCATGGTGTGGTGTACATCTATCATGGTGTGGTGTACATCTATCATGGCGTGGTATACATCTATCATGGTGTGGTATGCATCTATCTTGGTGTGGTATACATCTATCATGGTGTGGTATACATCTATCATGGTGTGGTGTGGTGCACATCTATCATGGTGTGGTATACATCTATCATGGTGTGGTGTGGTATACATCTATCATGGTGTGGTATACATCTATCATGGTGTGGTGCACATCTATCATGTTGTGGTATACATCTATCATGGTGTGGTATACATCTATCATGGTGTGGTGTGCATCTATCATGGTGTGGTATACATCTATCATGGTGTGGTGTGGTGCACATGTATCATGGTGTGGTATACATCTATCATGGTGTGGTGTGGTGCACATCTATCATGGTGTGGTATAAGATCTTTCATGGTGTGGTGTACATCTATCATGGTGTGGTGTGGTGCACATCTATCATGGTGTGGTATACATCTATCATGGTGTGGTATACATCTATCATGGTGTGGTGTACATCTATCATGGTGTGGTATACATCCATCATGGTGTGGTATACATCTATCATGGTGTGGTGTGCATCTATCATGGTGTGGTGTGGTGCACATCTATCATGGTGTGGTATACATCTTTCATGGTGTGGTGTACATCTATCATGGTGTGGTGTGGTGCACATCTATCATGGTGTGGTATACATCTATCATGGTGTGGTATACATCTATCATGGAGTGGTATGCATCTATCATGGTGTGGTATACATCTATCATGGTGTGGCGTGCATCTATCATGGTGTGGTGTGGTGTACATCTATCATGGTGTGGTGTACATCTATCATGGTGTGGTGTACATCTATCATGGTGTGGTGTGGTGCACATCTATCATGGTGTGGTATACATCTATCATGGTGTGGTATACATCTATCATGGAGTGGTATGCATCTATCACGGTGTGGTATGCATCTATCATGGTGTGGTATACATCTATCATGGTGTGGTGTGGTGTACATCTATCATGGTGTGGTGTACATCTATCATTGTGTGGTGTGGTATGCATCTCTCATGGTGTGTTATACATCTATCATGGTGTGGTGTGGTATGCATCTCTCATGGTGTGTTATACATCTATAATGGTGTGGTGTACATCTATCATGGTGTGGTATACATCTATCATGGTGTGGTATACATCTATCATGGTGTGGTGTGGTGCACATCTATCATGGTGTGGTATACATCTATCATGGTGTGGTATACATCTATCATGGTGTGGTATACATCTATCATGGTGTGGTATACATCCATCATGGTGTGGTATACATCTATCATGGTGTGGTGTGCATCTATCATGGTGTGGTGTGGTGCACATCTATCATGTTGTGGTATACATCTTTCATGGTGTGGTGTACATCTATCATGGTGTGGTGTGGTGCACATCTATCATGGTGTGGTATACATCTATCATGGTGTGG
This sequence comes from Oncorhynchus mykiss, assembly GCF_057628025.1. Lineage (NCBI taxonomy): Eukaryota > Metazoa > Chordata > Actinopteri > Salmoniformes > Salmonidae > Oncorhynchus > Oncorhynchus mykiss. Next base: position 51,622,560 of record NC_143048.1, on the reverse strand, counting down.
TTTACATCTATCATGGTGTGGTATACATCTATCATGGTGTGGTATACATCTATCATGGTGTGGTGTACATCTATCATGGTGTGGCGTGCATCTATCATGGTGTGGTATGCATCTATCACGGTGTGGTATACATCTATCATGGTGTGGTATACATCTATCATGGTGTGGTGTGGTGTACATCTATCATGGTGTGGTATACATCTATCATGGTGTGGTTTACATCTATCATGGTGTGGTATACATCTATCATGGTGTGGTATACATCTATCATGGTGTGGTATACATCTATTATGGTGTGGTATACATCTATCATGTTGTGGTGTGGTATACATCTATCATGGTGTGGTGTGGTGTACATCTATCATGGTGTGGTGTGGTATACATCTATCATGGTGTGGTGTGGTATACATCTATCATGGTGTGGTGTGGTGTACATCTATCATGGTGTGGTGTACATCTGTCATGGTGTGGTATACATCTATTATGGTGTGGTATACATCTATCATGGTGTGGTATACATCTATCATGGTGTGATATACATCTATCATGGTGTGGTGTGGTGTACATCTATCATTGTGTGGTGTACATCTGTCATGGTGTGGTGTACATCTATCATGGTGTGGTATACATCTATCATGGTGTGTTATACATCTATCATGGTGTAGTGTGGTATACATCTATCATGGTGTGTTATACATCTATCATGGTGTGGTGTACATCTATCATGGTGTGGTATACATCTATCATGGTGTGGTATACATCTATTATGGTGTGGTATACATCTATCATGGTGTGGTATACATCTATCATGGTGTGGTGTGGTGTACATCTATCATGGTGTGGTGTACATCTATCATGGTGTGGTATACATCTATCATGGTGTGGTATACATCTATCATGGTGTGGTGTGGTATACATCTATCATGGTGTGTTATACATCTATCATGGTGTGGTGTGGTATACATCTATCATGGTGTGGTGTACATCTATCATGGTGTGGTGTACATCTATCATGGTGTGGTACACATCTATCATGGTGTGGTATACATCTATCATGGTGTGTTATACATCTATCATGGTGTGGTGTGGTGTACATCTATCATTGTGTGATGTGGTGTACATCTATCATGGTGTGGTATACATCTATCATGGTGTGGTATACATCTATCATTGTGTGGTATACATCTATCATGGTTTGGTGTGGTATACATCTATCATGGTGTGGTGTGGTATACATCTATCATCGTGTGGTGTGGGATACATCTATCATGGTGTTGTGTGGTATACATCTATCATGGTGTGGTATACATCTATCATGGTGTGGTATACATCTATCATGGTGTGGTATACATCTATCATGGTGTGGTGTGATGTACATCTATCATTGTGTGGTGTGGTGTACATCTATCATGGTGTGGTGTACATCTGTCATGGTGTGGTATACATCTATCATGGTGTGGTATACATCTATCATGGTGTGGTGTGGTATACATCTATCATGGTGTGGTGTGGTATACAACTATCATGGTGTGGTATACATCTATCATGGTGTGATGTACATCTATCATGCTGTGGTGTGGTTTACATCTATCATGGTGTGGTGTACATCTATCATGGTGTGGTATACATCTATTATGGTGTTGTATACATCTATCATGGTGTGGTGTACATCTATCATGGTGTGGTGTGGTGTACATCTATCATGGTGTGTTATACATCTATCATGGTGTGGTGTGGTGTACATCTATCATGGTGTGGTGTACATCTATCATGGTGTGGTGTACATCTATCATGGTGTGGTGTACATCTATCATGGTGTGTTATACATCTATCATGGTGTGGTGTGGTGTACATCTATCATGGTGTGGTGTACATCTATCATGGTGTGGTGTACATCTATCATCGTGTGGTACACAGCTATCATGGTGTGGTATACATCTATCATGGTGTGTTATACATCTATCATGGTGTGGTGTGGTGTACATCTATCATGGTGTGGTGTGGTATACATCTGTTATGGTGTGGTATACATCTATCATGGTGTGGTATACATCTATCATTGTGTGGTATACATCTATCATGGTGTGGTGTACATCTATCATGGTGTGGTGTGGTGTACATCTATCATTGTGTGGTGTGGTGTACATCTATCATGGTGTGGTGTACATCTGTCATGTTGTGGTATACATCTATCATGGTGTGGTGTGGTATACATCTATCATGGTGTGGTGTGGTATACATCTATCATGGTGTGGTGTGGTATACATCTATCATGGTGTGGTATATATCTATCATGGTGTGGTGTGGTGTACATCTATCATGGTGTGGTGTACATCTGTCATGGTGTGGTATACATCTATTATGGTGTGGTATACATCTATCATGGTGTTGTATACATCTATCATGGTGTGGTATACATCTATCATGGTGTGGTGTACATCTATCATGGTGTGGTATACATCTATTATGGTGTGGTATACATCTGTCATGGTGTGGTATACATCTATCATGGTGTGGTATACATCTATCATTGTGTGGTGTGGTGTACATCTATCATGGTGTGGTGTACATCTGTCATGGTGTGGTATACATCTATCATGGTGTGGTATACATCTATCATTGTGTGGTATACATCTATCATGGTGTGGTGTGGTATACATCTATCATGGTGTGGTGTGGTATATATCTATCATGGTGTGGTGTGGTATACATCTATCATGGTGTGGTGTGGTATACATCTATCATGGTGTGGTATACATCTATCATGGTGTGGTATACATCTATCATGGTGTGGTATACATCTATCATGGTGTGGTGTGGTGTACATCTATCATTGTGTGGTGTGGTGTACATCCATCATGGTGTGGTGTACATCTGTCATGGTGTGGTATACATCTATCATGGTGTTGTGTGGTGTACATCTATCATGGTGTGGTGTACATCTGTCATGGTGTGGTATACATCTATTATGGTGTGGTATACATCTATCATGGTGTTGTATACATCTATCATGGTGTGGTATACATCTATCATGGTGTGGTATACATCTATCATTGTGTGGTATACATCTATCATGGTGTGGTGTGGTATACATCTATCATGGTGTGGTGTGGTGTACATCTATCATTGTGTGGTGTGGTATACATCTATCATGGTGTGGTGTACATCTGTCATGGTGTGGTATACATCTATCATGGTGTGGTATACATCTATCATGGTGTGGTATACATCTATCATTGTGTGGTATACATCTATCATGGTGTGGTGTGGTATACATCTATCATGGTGTGGTGTGGTATACATCTATCATGGTGTGGTGTGGTATACATCTATCATGGTGTGGTATACATCTATCATGGTGTGGTATACATCTATCATAGTGTGGTATATATCTATCATGGTGTGGTGTGGTGTACATCTATCATTGTGTGGTGTGGTGTACATCCATCATGGTGTGGTGTACATCTGTCATGGTGTGGTATACATCTATCATGGTGTGGTATACATCTATCATGGTGTGGTATACATCTATCATGGTGTGGTGTGGTATACATCTATCATGGTGTGGTGTGGTATACATCTATCATGGTGTGGTATATATCTATCATGGTGTGGTGTGGTGTACATCTATCATGGTGTGGTGTACATCTGTCATGGTGTGGTATACATCTATTATGGTGTGGTATACATCTATCATGGTGTTGTATACATCTATCATGGTGTGGTATACATCTATCATGGTGTGGTGTACATCTATCATGGTGTGGTATACATCTGTCATGGTGTGGTATACATCTATCATGGTGTGGTATACATCTATCATTGTGTGGTGTGGTGTACATCTATCATGGTGTGGTGTACATCTGTCATGGTGTGGTATACATCTATCATGGTGTGGTATACATCTATCATTGTGTGGTATACATCTATCATGGTGTGGTGTGGTATACATCTATCATGGTGTGGTGTGGTATATATCTATCATGGTGTGGTGTGGTATACATCTATCATGGTGTGGTGTGGTATACATCTATCATGGTGTGGTATACATCTATCATGGTGTGGTATACATCTATCATGGTGTGGTATACATCTATCATGGTGTGGTGTGGTGTACATCTATCATTGTGTGGTGTGGTGTACATCCATCATGGTGTGGTGTACATCTGTCATGGTGTGGTATACATCTATCATGGTGTTGTGTGGTGTACATCTATCATGGTGTGGTGTACATCTGTCATGGTGTGGTATACATCTATTATGGTGTGGTATACATCTATCATGGTGTTGTATACATCTATCATGGTGTGGTATACATCTATCATGGTGTGGTATACATCTATCATTGTGTGGTATACATCTATCATGGTGTGGTGTGGTATACATCTATCATGGTGTGGTGTGGTGTACATCTATCATTGTGTGGTGTGGTATACATCTATCATGGTGTGGTGTACATCTGTCATGGTGTGGTATACATCTATCATGGTGTGGTATACATCTATCATGGTGTGGTATACATCTATCATTGTGTGGTATACATCTATCATGGTGTGGTGTGGTATACATCTATCATGGTGTGGTGTGGTATACATCTATCATGGTGTGGTGTGGTATACATCTATCATGGTGTGGTATATATCTATCATGGTGTGGTATACATCTATCATAGTGTGGTATATATCTATCATGGTGTGGTGTGGTGTACATCTATCATTGTGTGGTGTGGTGTACATCCATCATTGTGTGGTGTACATCTGTCATGGTGTGGTATACATCTATCATGGTGTGGTATACATCTATCATGGTGTGGTATACATCTATCATGGTGTGGTGTGGTATACATCTATCATGGTGTGGTGTGGTATACATCTATCATGGTGTGGTATACATCTATCATGGTGTGATGTACGTCTATCATGGTGTGGTGTGGTGTACATCTATCATGGTGTGGTGTACATCTGTCATGGTGTGGTATACATCTATTATGGTGTGGTATACATCTATCATGGTGTTGTATACATCTATCATGGTGTGGTATACATCTATCATGGTGTGATGTACGTCTATCATGGTGTGGTGTGGTGTACATCTATCATGGTGTGGTGTACATCTGTCATGGTGTGGTATACATCTATTATGGTGTGGTATACATCTATCATGGTGTTGTATACATCTATCATGGTGTGGTATGCATCTATCATGGTGTGGTGTACATCTATCATGGTGTGGTATACATCTGTTATGGTGTGGTATACATCTATCATGGTGTGGTATACATCTATCATGGTGTGGTGTGGTATACATCTATCATGGTGTGGTGTGGTGTACATCTATCATTGTGTGGTTTGGTGTACATCTATCATGGTGTGGTGTACATCTGTCATGGTGTGGTATACATCTATCATGGTGTGGTATACATCTATCATTGTGTGGTATACATCTATCATGGTGTGGTGTGGTATACATCTATCATGGTGTGGTGTGGTATATATCTATCATGGTGTGGTGTGGTATACATCTATCATGGTGTGGTGTGGTATACATCTATCATGGTGTGGTATACATCTATCATGGTGTGGTATACATCTATCATGGTGTGGTATACATCTATCATGGTGTGGTGTGGTGTACATCTATCATTGTGTGGTGTGGTGTACATCCATCATGGTGTGGTGTACATCTGTCATGGTGTGGTATACATCTATCATGGTGTGGTATACATCTATCATGGAGTGGTATGCATCTATCATGGTGTGGTATACATCTATCATGGTGTGGTATACATCTATCATGGTGTGGTATACATCTATCATGGTGTGGTGTGGTATACATCTATCATGGTGTGGTGTGGTATACATCTATCATGGTGTGGTATACATCTATCATGGTGTGATGTACATCTATCATGGTGTGGTGTGGTGTACATCTATCATGGTGTGGTGTACATCAGTCATGGTGTGGTATACATCTATTATGGTGTGGTATACATCTATCATGGTGTTGTATACATCTATCATGGTGTGGTATACATCTATCATGGTGTGGTGTACATCTATCATGGTGTGGTATACATCTATCATGGTGTGTTATACATCTATCATGGTGTAGTGTGGTATACATCTATCATGGTGTGTTATACATCTATCATGGTGTGGTGTACATCTATCATGGTGTGGTATACATCTATCATGGTGTGGTATACATATATTATGGTGTGGTATACATCTATCATGGTGTGGTATACATCTATCATGGTGTGGTGTGGTGTACATCTATCATGGTGTGGTGTACATCTATCATGGTGTGGTATACATCTATCATGGTGTGGTATACATCTATCATGGTGTGGTGTGGTATACATCTATCATGGTGTGTTATACATCTATCATGGTGTGATGTGGTGTACATCTATCAGGGTGTGGTGTACGTCTATCATGGTGTGGTGTACATCTATCATGGTGTGGTACACATCTATCATGGTGTGGTATACATCTATCATGGTGTGTTATACATCTATCATGGTGTGGTGTGGTGTACATCTATCATTGTGTGGTGTGGTGTACATCTATCATGGTGTGGTATACATCTATCATGGTGTGGTGTGGTATACATCTATCATGGTGTGGTATACATCTATCATGGTGTGGTGTGGTATACATCTATCATGGTGTGGTATACATCTATCATGGTGTGGTATACATCTATCATGGTGTGGTGTGGTGTACATCTATCATGGTGTGGTGTACATCTATCATGGTGTGGTGTGCATCTATCATGGTGTGGTACACATCTATCATGGTGTGGTATACATCTATCATAGTGTGTTATACATCTATCATGGTGTGGTGTGGTGTACATCTATCATTGTGTGGTGTGGTGTACATCTATCATGGTGTGGTGTGCATCTATCATGGTGTGGTATACATCTATCATGGTGTGGTATACATCTATCATGGTGTGGTATACATCTATCATGGTGTGGTATACATCTATCATGGTGTGGTATACATCTATCATGGTGTGGTATACATCTATCATGGTGTGGTATACATCTATCATGGTGTGGTGTGGTGTACATCTATCATTGTGTGGTGTGGTGTACATCCATCATGGTGTGGTGTACATCTGTCATGGTGTGGTATACATCTATCATGGTGTTGTGTGGTGTACATCTATCATGGTGTGGTGTGCATCTATCATGGTGTGGTACACATCTATCATGGTGTGGTATACATCTATCATAGTGTGTTATACATCTATCATGGTGTGGTGTGGTGTACATCTATCATTGTGTGGTGTGATGTACATCTATCATGGTGTGGTATACATCTATCATGGTGTGGTGTGGTGTACATCTATCATGTTGTGGTATACATCTATCATGGTGTGGTGTGGTGTACATCTATCATGGTGTGGTATACATCTATCATGGTGTGGTGTGGTGTACATCTATCATGTTGTGGTATACATCTATCATTGTGTGGTGTGGTGTACATCTATCATGGTGTGGTATACATCTATCATTGTGTGGTGTGGTGTACATCTATCATGTTGTGGTATACATCTATCATGGTGTGGTATACATCTATCATGGTGTGGTGTGCATCTATCATGGTGTGGTACACATCTATCATGGTGTGTTATACATCTATCATGGTGTGGTGTACATCTATCATGGTGTGGTGTACATATATCATGGTGTGGTATACATCTATTATGGTGTGGTGTACATCTATCATGGTGTGGTATACATCTATCATGGTGTGGTATACATCTATCATGGTGTGGTGTATTTCTATCATGGTGTGGTATACATTGTTGTGTCTTTACTATCATTAACTGAAGACTGATTGTTTTTATCAAAGATTCTCTGTAATTAGTTATTACGTGATTTGTAACCGTAATTACTAGAAAGTCGGGGCACCAAGGAAAAATATTCAGATAGCAAAGTTATCTTTTCTTAAAATAACTTTTCATATATTTTATCCGATCAATTAGTCTTCAAATTAATGAATTATTTACTTTACCTCACGTTAGTCTCATTCCAAACATCGTAAATTGTTGGTTATCTGCACGAACACAGTCTTCACTATGATTCATCCAGACATCAATTGTCTTAAATCATGTATTTATTACTAACTAAGTAATTCACAGAAATGCATAAACAAACAAACAAACAAGGTAAATGTGGTTACATTAAATGATAGGAGAATGTGCCCTAGTGGGCTAAACCGGCATGGCGGCTTGTTAGACAAAAGGGGAAGTGGGGGTCGACTAAGAAGTCACTACAGAGTGATAATTATAACAATTGAAATTCTAATCCTTTGCACATGAACGCTCACTCATTCGGGAACAATTGCAATCAATATATATATTTACGCTCAGTGTGTCGTCTTGATCGCTGGTGAAAAGTCTTTCTTTTGTAGAATTGTCCGTCTCTCTCCATCTCTAGGGCCAGACATCCTGGACCGCCCCTGAGTTCACATCTACTCTTTCTACGGTTTTTCTATATTTTTACTATTTTCTACATTGCAGAATGGCCTCCAACTGCACTTAAATGCAAGTAAAACCAAATGCATGCTCTTCAACCTTTCGCTGCCCGCACCTGCCCACCCATCCATCATCAGTACACTGGACGGTTCTGACTTAGAATATGTGGACAACTACAAATACCTAGGTCTCTGGTTAGACTGTAAACTCTCCTTCCAGACTCATATCAAACATGTCCAATCCAAAGTTAAATCTAGAATTGGCTTCCTATTTCGCAACAAAGCATCCTTCACAAATGCTGCCAAACATACCCTCGTAAAACTGACCATCCTATCGATCCTCAACTTCGGAGATGTCATCTACAAAATAGCCTCCAACACTCTACTCAACCAATTGAATGCAGTCTATCACAGTGCCATCCGTTTTGTCACCAAAGCCCCATCAACTACCCACCACTGCGACCTGTACGCTCTCGTTGGCTGGCCCTCACTTTATACTCGTCGCCAAACCCACTGGCTCCAGGTCATCTACAAGTCTTTGCTAGGTAAAGCCCCGCCTTATCTCAGCTCACTGGTCACCATAGCAGCACCCACCCGTAGCACACGCTCTCTTAGCAGGTATATCTCACTGGTCACCCCCGAAGCCAATTCCCCCGTTGGCCGCCTTTCCTTCCAATGACTGCTGCCAATGACTGGAACGAACTGCAAAAATCACTGAAGCTGGAGACTCATATCTCCCTCACTAACTTTAAGTACCAGCTGTCAGAGCAGCTCACAGATCACTGCACCTGTACATAGCCCATCTGTAAATAACCCATCCAACTACCTCATCCCCATACTGAATTTATTTATTTATCTTGCTCCTTTGCACCCCAGCATCTCTACTTGCACATTCATCCTCTGCACATCTACCATTCCAATGTTTAATTGCTATATTGTATTTACTTCGCCACCATTGCCTATTTTTTTCCTTACTTCCCTTATCTTACCTAATTTGCACTCACTGTATATATACTTTTTTATTTTTTTATTTTTTATTTTTTATTTTTTTACTGTATTATTGACTGTATGTTTGTTTACTCCATGTGTAACTCTGTGTTGTTGTATGTGTTGCACTGCTTTGCTTTATCTTAGCCAGGTCGCAGTTGTAAATGAAAACTTATTCTCAACTAGCCTACCTGGTTAAATAAAGGTGAAATAGGTGAAACCCCTCCTGTCTCAGCCTCCAGTATTTATGCTGCAGTAGTAGTTTATGTGTCGGGGGGCTAGGGTCAGTTTGTTATATCTGGAGTACTTCTCCTGTCCTATTCGGTGTCCTGTGTGAATCTAGGTGTGCGTTCTCTAATTCTCTCCTTCTCTCTTTCTCTCTCTCGGAGGACCTGAGCCCTAGGACCATGCCCCAGGACTACCTGACATGATGACTCCTTGCTGTCCCCAGTCCATCTGGCTGTGCTGCTGCTCCAGTTTCAACTGTTCTGCCTTAATATTTTTTGACCATGCTGGTCATTTATGAACATTTGAACATCTTGGCCATGTTCTGTTATAATCTCCACCCGGCACAGCCAGAAGAGGACTGGCCACCCCACATAGCCTGGTTCCTCTCTAGGTTTCTTCCTAGGTTTTGGCCTTTCTAGGGAGTTTTTCCTAGCCACCGTGCTTCTACACCTGCATTGCTTGCTGTTTGAGGTTTTAGGCTGGGTTTCTGTACAGCACTTTGAGATATCAGCTGATGTACGAAGGGCTATATAAATACATTTGATTTGATTTGATTTGATTTGAAATAAAATACAATTTACATTTAAAAAATATACCACCCCTACCTTGTCACCACACAGCTGATTGGTTCAAACACATTAAGAAGGAAAGAAATTCCAATAATTAACTTTTAACAAGGCATTCCAGGTGACTACCTCATGAAGCTGGTTGAGGGAATGCCAAGAGTGTGCAAAGCTGTCATCACGGCAAAGGGTGGCTACTTTGAAGAATTTCAAATAATGACATATATTTTGATTTGTTTAACCCTTTTGGGGTTACTACATGATTCCATATGTGTTATTTCATAGTTTTGATGTCTTCACTATTATTGTGCAATGAGTAGGTGTGCCCAAACTTTTGACTGGTACTGTACATCTATCACAGTGTGATATACATCTATCACGGTGTGATGTACATCTATCATGGTGTGATATACATCTATCACTGAAGCTGGAGACTCATATCTCCCTCACTAACTTTAAGTACCAGCTGTCAGAGCAGCTCACAGATCACTGCACCTGTACATAGCCCATCTGTAAATAACCCATCCAACTACCTCAAAGTAAAGAGAGATCCTTGTTGAAAACCAGAGAGCTCAGGACCTCAGACTGGGGTGGACGTATACCTTCCAACGGGACAACGACCCTAAGCACACAGCCAAGATAACGCAGGAGTAGCTTTGGGACAAGTCTCTGACTATCCTTGAGTGGCCCAGCCAGAGCCCGGACTTGAACCTGATCGAACATCTCTGGAGAAACCAGAAATTAGCTGTGCAGCGACGCTCACCATCCAACCTGACAGAGCTTGAGAGGATCTGCAGAGAAGAATGGAAGAAACTCTCCAAATACAGGTGTGCCAAGCTTGTAGCGTCATACCCGAGAAGACTCAAGGCTGTAATCACTGCCAAAGGTGCTTCAACAAAGTACTGAGTAAAGGGACTGAATTCTTATTATGTAAATGTGATATTTCCGTATTTTTTACATTTTTGCTTCATCATTATGGGGTATTGTGTGTAGATGGATGGGGGTGGAAACTATTTAGTCCATTTTAAAAGAAGGCAACGGGTCTGTACATTTCTCAGACGGGCCCTGACACACGGGTAATCCAAAATGAATCGACCTTGGCGACAGTTGTAGATGTAACAGGTGGGTGAATCTGTTTGGGACCGTCCTTATTTGGAGGTAGCGGAGATCCTAGGGGATACCGTGAGGCAGATGGAGCTCAGGTGTTGAGGCTTCAACGCTGATTTTGCAGGAAAATGAATTACACCTGGACAAATGGGCTCTGCATCGTAGGAGATGGGGTGTCCTCCCACCAACACAGGAGAGGAGAGGTCAGGAGATATTGAGGAGAGGAGATTGAGGAGAGGACAGGAAATTGAGATGAGGACAGGAGATTGAGGAGAGGAGATTGAGGCGAGCATAATAGATTAAGAAGACAGGAGTTGAGACTAAACTCATATCAGCGTGTTTATATCACACTATACATTACTGCTGGGCAATTAATTTGAAGTATTAAATGCAGGCCCTCTAAACACAGTGACTTCCTCCTAGTTTTGTTCTAGAATAGTACATATTTAGTGTTCATACCAGAGGTATTAAGAGCAATCACACAAAAATATTAGAAACCAAATCTAGTGAATCAGAACTCCTCAATTTCCAAATTCCTGATCCAATCACGAGCTTGACATATAGCCCTTTCATGTCCAGAAGTAATCATGTGATACTTCAGGATATACCAAGTACAGCAGTTTACCTTCCACATCTGTACCACCTCTTGTTCTTAGGTACCAGCTGATTTGTTATGACAATAGACTAATGGTTTCACTCTGTGTTTCTGTTGAATATTCCTGATCAAGCTTGTGTGAAGCAAAGGCCTTTGCTCTGAATTGTGTGTGAGATATGATCAGTGCAGCAAGAGGGTCAGAACAACCTGGAGTGGTGCTGAACACTATGGGGCCTAAATGAAGCAATGTCAGGAAGTCATATACACTGAGTGGACGAAACATTAAGAACACCTTCCTACCATTAAGTAACACCCCCCTTTTGCCCACAGAACAGCCTCAATTCGTTGGGGCATGGACACTAGAAGGTGTCGAAAGAGTTCCACAGGGATGCTGGCCCATGTTGACTCCAATGCTTCCCACAGTTGTGTCAAGTTGGCTCGATGTCCTTTGGGTGGTGGATCATCCTTTACACTGTTGAGCGTTAAAAACTCAGCAGCGTTGCAGTTCTTGACACACTCAAACCGGTGCGCCTGGCACCTACTACCATACCCCCGTTCAAAGGCACTTCAATATTTTGTCTTGCCCATTCACCCTCTGAATGGCACAAGCACACAATTCATGTCTCAATTGTCTCAAGGCTTAAAAATCATTATTTAACCTGTCTGCTCCCCTTCATCTACACTGATTGAAGTGGATTTAACAAGTGACATCATTAAGTGATCATATATTTCACCTGGATTCACCTGGTCAGTCATGGAAAGAGTGGTGGTTCCTAATGTTTTGTACACTCAGTGTACAGTATAGGCTTGTGCACTACTTTTAACCAGGGTCCATAGGGATCTAGTAGGGCACTATATGGGGAATAGGGTGCCATTTGGGACACAGAGTGTGGGTCTTATCTCTCTCTGAGGAGAAAACATCTGTTTCCACTTCACCTGTATACTATACACAGTCACTGATGTTATCTTCCTGGCCGATTTTGCGACCCCTCTGGCTTGTGCGGTGGAGGAGATCTTTGTGGGCTCAGCCTTGTCGCAGGGTAGTAAGTTGGTGGTGATATCCCTCTAGTGGTGTGGGGGCTGTGCTTTAGCCCCCGTAATAGGGTCAGAGGCATCCCAGTGAAGAGAGGGGAGTCGGCCAGGAAGAGACAACTATGGTGGTTCGTCGCTCCAGTGCCTTGCCGTTCACCTTCACACCCCTGGGCCATCCTCAATCATAGAACCTACTGAAGAGTTTGCTTCTCTCACATGGATAGGCAGACCATTCCATAAAAATTGAGCTCTATAGGAGAAAGCCCTGCCTCCAGCTGTTTGCTTAAAAAAATGTAGGGGCACTAAGGAGGTTTGCGTCTTGTGACCGTAGCATACGTGTAGGTATGTACGGCAGGACCAAATCAGAGAGATACAGTGCCTTGCGAAAGTATTCAGCCCCCTTGAACTTTTGCCACATTTCAGGCTTCAAACATAAAGATATAAAACTGTATTTTTTTGTGAAGAATCAACAACAAGTGGGACACAATCATGAAGTGGAACGACATTTATTGGATATTTCAAACTTTTTTAACAAATCAAAAACTGAAAAATTGGGTGTGCAAAATTATTCCGCCCCTTTACTTTCAGTGCAGCAAACTCTCTCCAGAAGTTTAGTGAGGATCTCTGAATGATCCAATGTTGACCTAAATGACTAATGATGATAAATACAATCCACCTGTGTGTAATCAAGTCTCCGTATAAATGCACCAGCACTGTGATAGTCTCAGAGGTCCGTTAAAAGCGCAGAGAGCATCATGAAGAACAAGGAACACACCAGGCAGGTCCGAGATACTGTTGTGAAGAAGTTTAAAGCCGGATTTGGATACAAAAAGATTTCCCAAGCTTTAAACATCCCAATGAGCACTGTGCAAGCGATAATATTGAAATGGAAGGAGTATCAGACCACTGCAAATCTACCAAGACCTGGCCGTCCCTCTAAACTTTCAGCTCATACAAGAAGAAGACTGATCAGAGATGCAGCCAAGAGGCCCATGATCACTCTGGATGAACTGCAGAGATCTACAGCTGAGGTGGGAGACTCTGTCCATAGGACAACAATCAGTCGTATATTGCACAAATCTGGCCTTTATGGAAGAGTCGCAAGAAGAAAGCCATTTCTTAAAGATATCCATAAAAAGTGTTGTTTAAAGTTTGCCACAAGCCACCTGGGAGACACACCAAACATGTGGAAGAAGGTGCTCTGGTCAGATGAAACCAAAATTTAACTTTTTGGCAACAATGCAAAACGTTATGTTTGGCGTAAAAGCAACACAGCTGAACACACCATCCCCACTGTCAAACATGGTGGTGGCAGCATCATGGTTTGGGCCTGCTTTTCTTCAGCAGGGACAGGGAAGATGGTTAAAATTGATGGGAAGATGGATGGAGCCAAATACAGGACCATTCTGGAAGAAAACCTGATGGAGTCTGCAAAAGACCTGAGACTGGGACGGAGATTTGTCTTCCAACAAGACAATGATCCAAAACATAAAGCAAAATCTACAATGGAATGGTTCAAAAATAAACATATCCAGGTGTTAGAATGGCCAAGTCAAAGTCCAGACCTGAATCCAATCGAGAATCTGTGGAAAGAACTGAAAACTGCTGTTCACAAATGCTCTCCATCCAACCTCACTAAGCTCGAGCTGTTTTGCAAGGAGGAATGGGAAAAAATGTCAGTCTCTCGATGTGCAAAACTGATAGAGACATACCCCAAGCGACTTACAGCTGTAATCACAGCAAAAGGTGGCGCTACAAAGTATTAACTTAAGGGGGCTGAATAATTTTGCACGCCCAATTTTTCAGTTTTTGATTTGTTAAAAAAGTTTGAAATATCCAATAAATGTCGTTCCACTTCATGATTGTGTCCCACTTGTTGTTGATTCTTCACAAAAAAATACAGTTTTATATCTTTATGTTTGAAGCCTGAAATGTGGCAAAAGGTCGCAAAGTTCAAGGGGGCCGAATTCTTTCGCAAGGCACTGTAGGTAGGAGCAAGCCCATCTAATGCTGTGAAGTTTAGCAGTAAAACCTTGAAATCAGCCCTTGCCTCTACAGGAAGCCAGTGTAGAGAGGCTAGCACTGGAGTAATATGATCACATTTTCAGCACTTCCTGAAGTTTATTTAGTGCTTTATCCGGGTAGCCGGAAAGTAGAGCATTGCAGTAGTCTAACCTAGAAGTGACAAAACATGGATTCATTTTTCTGCATCACTTTTGGACAAAAAGTTTCTGATTTTTTTATTTATTTTTATTTAAAACCTTGAAATATTCCTAATATGTTTGTCAAAAGAGAGATCAGGGTCCAGAGTAACGCTGAGGTCCTTCACAGTTTTATTTGAGACTACTGTACAACCATCAAGATTAAGTGTCAGATATCTTTGTTTCTAGAGAAATAGGATCTCTGTTTTGTCTGAGTTTAAAAGTAAACACTTGCCTCTGTCTGAAACAGAGGCTTCCAGAGTAGACAATTTTAGGGATTCACCATGTTTCATTGAAATGTTGTGTGTCACACAACATAGCAGTGAAAGTTGACATTATGTTTCGGAAAGACATCACCAAGAGAAAAAATATATGAACAACAGTGGTCCTAAAACGGAACCTTGAGGAACGCCAAAACTTGCAATTGATTTTGTCAGAGGATCCAGTTGCAGAGGGAGGTGTTTAGTCCCAGGGTGTTCCTTTTGTCCAGGTGGGAAAGGGCAGTGTGGAGTGCAATAAAGAATTCATCACCTGTGGATCTGTTGGGGCGGTATGTGAATTGGAGTGGGTCTAGGGTTTCTGGGATAATGATGTTGATGTGAGCCATGACCAGCCTTTCCAAGCACTTCATGGCTAACGACGGGAGTGCTATGGGGCAGTAGTCATTTAGGCAGGTTACCTTCGCTTCCTTGGTCACAGGGACTATGGTGCCCAATCGTTAGGCAAATTGCCCTTGACTAATGATTGCATCTGAAGCTGGGCTTGCAACATGGCAATCCTCACCATAAGGCGATTGTTCTCCTGTATATTATGAGTACAGCGACTGCAATTAGAAGGCATCATGTTAATGTTACTACTTAGCTTTTTCAGCTGTTGGAGGTGAAAAGCTGAAATTTTTAAAGTTGAGCAATCTAAGACGTTGGTAAATGTGTTAAACGCATATTTGGATTAAACTGTTATTTAAAGAAAAAACTACAAAGTTTGCCAGGTAGCCAAGCAGCAACAAACAGCACAGAGACAAGTCCGGAAGTTGTGACTTTGTGACTATGGCAGCGAAGTTTCTGCCTGCCGAGTAAGGAACACTGTTCCCCAGACGTGCTACCTTGTCATGCTGTTGCTCCAGTTTCAACTGTTCTGCCTGTAGTTATGGAACCCTGACCTGTTCACCAGACGTGCTACCATACAATTCCCCCAGAGAGAGAGAGAGAGAGAGAGAGAGAGAGAGAGAGAGAGAGAGAGAGAGAGAGATGTGAATCTATGATTTGTCTAAATAATGCTACATTTCTCTGATATCCTGTATGAAACCTCTACAGGAACTATACTGCTGCCTCAGGACCTGAGCCCTAGGACCATGCCTCAGGACTACCTGGACTTATGACTCCTTGATGTCCTCAGTCCACCTGGTCGTGCTGCTGCTCCAGTTTCAACTGTTCTACTTGTGGTTATGGAACCCTGACCTGTTCCCCGGACGGGCTACCTGTCCGAGACCTGCTGTTTTCAACTTTCTAGAGACAGCAGGAGTGGTAGAGATACTCTTAACGATCGGCTATGAAAAGCCAACTGACATTTACTCCCGAGGAGCTGACCTGTTGCACCTTCGACAACCACTGTGATTATTATTATTTGACCATGCTGGTCATTTATGAACATTTGAACATCTTGGCCATGTTCTGTTATAATCTCCACCCGGCACAGCCAGAAGTGGCCACCCCTCATAGCCTGGTTGCTCTCTAGGTTTCTTCCTAGGTTCTGGAGTTTTTCCTAGCCACCGTGCTTCTACGCCTGCATTGCTTGCTGTTTGGGGTTTTAGGCTGGGTTTCTGTACAGCCTTTTGTGACATCAGCTGATGTAAAAAGGGCTATATAAATACATTTGATTGATTGATTGATTGATTGATTGATTGGTCGGCCGAGCCAGTATTGTATTATTGTTTTCATCATTCACTACCATTTTCTTAAATGCAATAAAAAACAAAACATAGTGTACGTTGAAGGGAAGAATCTGATCAAAATAGACTTTCCAGACATGTTAATAATTCCTACGGGTAATAAAAGGTGATTAGTGAGAGAGCTTCTTAGCTAACAACATGTGTTCCAGAAGAATGAATGAAGCAGAATGACGCTAAACCCCCAAAAACGGTTTATCCTGTTGAAAGTTATTCTCCCTGGCTATTGGCCAAGCGTCTATTCCAGAGAGGTTAACTGGATTCAATCCCCTCATGACTAAGATCTCAGGTTCATCAAGCACTTTTCCTCACGCCTCCTTTTATCAGTGAGGCTGCATCCCAAAATGCTTCCTATTCTCTACACCGTGCACAGATCACTGCACAGTGTACTATGTAGGTAATTGGGTGTTGTTTGGGACGGTGATACATACTTCCAGCTGTTTGATGAATGGAAAGCAGTAATCTACCTTTAATATACCACCTCTATCTAGTCAGCATCTGCTGGGACGTAAAGACAAGTCCCTTCTCTTTCTCAGCCATGATGATGATCCATGGTTTCCATCTGCACCTTTATCCCCATATTTTTTTTTTTTATTTGTCACATGCGCCCTTAATTAACCAACAATGCAGTTCAAGAAATAGAGTTAAGAAAATATGTACTAAATAAACTAAAGTGAAAAATAACAATACCGAGGCTATATACAGGGGATACCGTTACCGAGTCCATGTGTGGGTGTACAGGTTAGTTGAGGTAGCAGAGAAGAATGACAAACAGACACAACTATACATGGACAGGAAAGTGCTAAATGTGCACACACAGACATGTACAAACAGTGCATGTGGAATGTATTGAGACCCCTTCACCTTTTCCACATTTTGTTAAGTTACAGCCTCATTCTGAAATGGATTAAATACAAAATCTTCCTCATTAATCTACACACAATACCTCATCATGAAAAAGCTACAACAGGTTTTTAGATTTTTTTGCAATAAAATAAACTGAAAGACGTGATTTACATAAGTATTCAGACCCTTTGCTATGAGACTCGAAATTGACCTCAGGTGAATCCTGTTTCCATTGATCATCCTTGAGATGTTTCTACAACTTGATTGGAGTCCACCTGTGGTAAATTCAACTGATTGGACATGATTTGGAAAGGCACACACCTGTCTATATTAGGTCCCACAGTTAACAGTGCATGTCAGAGCAAAAACCAAGCCATGAGGTCGAAGGAATTGTCTGTAGAGCGCCGAGACAATATTATTTGGAGGCACAGATCTGGGGAACAGTACCAAAACATTTCTGCACTCTTGAAGGTCTCCAAGAACACAGTGGCCTCCATCATTCTTAAATGGAAGAAGTTTGGAACTCTCACGACACTTCCTAGAGCTGGCCGCCAACCTGAGCAACCTGAGCAATCAGGGAAGAAAGGCTTTGGTCAGGGAGGTGACCAAGCTCCAGAGTTCCTCTGTGGAGATGGTAGAACCTTCCAGAAGGACAACCATCTCTGCAGCACTCCACCAATCAGGCCTTTATGGTAGAGTTGCCAGACGGAAGCCGCTCCTCAGTAAAAGGCACATGACAGCCCACTTGCAGATTGCCAAAAGGCACCTAAAGAACTCTCAGACCATGAGAAACAAGATAATCTGGTCTGATGAAACCAAGATTGAAATATTTGGTCTGAATGGCAAGTGTCACGTCTGGAGGAAACCTGGCACCATCTCTACGGTGAAACATGGTGGTGGCAGCATCATTATGTGGGGATGTTTTTCAGCCGCAGGGACTGGGAGACTAGTCAGGATTGAGGGAAAGATGAACGAAGAAAAGTACAAAGAGATCCTTAATGAAAATCTGCTTATTTTTAATACATTTCCCAAAATGTCTAAAAAAAACTATATTTGCATTGTCATTATTGGGTATTGTGTGTAGATTGATGAGGGGGGAAAAAGAATAAGGCTGTAATGTAACAAAATGTGGAAAAAGTGAAGTAGTACAGTATATTCAGATCTCCCTGATAAAGTAGTACAGTATATTCAGATCTCCCTGATGAAGTAGTACAGGATAATCAGATCTCCCTGATAAAGTAGTACAAGATATTCAGATCTCCCTGATGAAGTAATACAGTATATTCAGAACTCCCTGATAAAGTAGTACAGTATATTCAGAACTCCCTGATAAAGTAGTACAGTATATTCACCTGATGAAGATGTACAGTATATTCAGATCTCCCTGATGTAGTAGTACAGGATATTCAGATCTCCCTGATAAAGTAGTACAGGATATTCAGATCTCCCTGATAAAGTAGTACAGGATATTCAGATCTCCCTGATAAAGTAGTACAGTATATTCAGATCTCCCTGATAAAGTAATACAGTATATTCAGAACTCCCTGATAAAGTAGTACAGTATATTCACCTGATGAAGATGTACAGTATATTCAGAACTCCCTGATAAAGTAGTACAGTATATTCACCTGATGAAGATGTACAGTATATTCAGATCTCCCTGATGTAGTAGTACAGGATATTCAGATCTCCCTGATAAAGTAGTACAGTATATTCAGATCTCCCTGATAAAGTAGTACAGTATATTCAGATCTCCCTGATGAAGTAGTACAGTATATTCACCTGATGAAGATGTACAGTATATTCAGAACTCCCTGATAAAGTTGTACAGGATATTCACCTGATGAAGTAGTCAGGATATTCACCTGATGAACTAGTACAGGATATTCACCTGATGAAGTAGTCAGGATATTCACCTGATGAAGTAGTACAGTATAATCAGATCTCCCTGATTAAGTAGTACAGGATATTCACCTGATGAAGTAGTCAGAATATTCACCTGATGAAGTAGTACAGGATAATCAGATCTCCCTGATAAAGAAGTACAGGATATTCACCTGATGAAGTAGTACAGGATATTCACTTGATGAAGTAGTCAATATATTCTCCTCATGAAGTAGTACAGTATATTCATATCTCCCTGATGAAGTAGTACAGGATATTCACCTGATAAAGTAGTACAGGATATTCACCTGATAAAGTAGTACAGGATATTCTCCTCATGAAGTAGTACAGTATATTCAGATCTCCCTGATGAAGTAGTACAGGATATTCACCTGATGAAGTAGTACAGGATTTTCACCTGATGAAGTAGTACAGGATATTCACCTGATGAAGTAGTACAGGATATTCACCTGATGAAGTAGTACAGGATTTTCACCTGATGAAGTAGTACAGGATATTCACCTGATGAAGTAGTACAGGATATTCACCTGATGAAGTAGTCAAGATATTCACCTGATGAAGTAGTACAGGATTTTCACCTGATGAAGTAGTACAGGATATTCACCTGATGAAGTAGTACAGGATATTCACCTGATAAAGTAGTACAGGATATTTACCTGATAAAGTAGTACAGGATATTCACCTGATGAAGTAGTACAGGATATTCACCTGATGAAGTAGTACAGGATATTTACCTGATGAAGTAGTATCTCTAGTAGATCTCCCTCACATAAATTGAACAAGGCGTGTGTGTGCTGTAGCGGGGTGTAAAGCATGGTAACACACAGGGTTCCTCTGAGTGCGTAAAGAAGACGAATTAACATTTGTTTCTTTCTGGAAAGGCTTCTGTTAGTTCAAATGGCCAGCAGGATTACCATTTTCCTTCTGAGAGCTTTTCATAGGAGAATAATGCTCCGTCCCAAATGGAACTCTATTTCCTATTTAGTACACTACGTTGGACCTGGGCCTGGGAATATGTAGGGAATAGGGTGCTATTTGGGATGTAGGCTAGGAATCAGCAGGCTTCGAGATCATCACATGCCATCTGTAAGCCACAGATGTCACTGAGACTTGTGACAATTTAGAGGTAAGGACTAAGGGCAGCTTCTCCCTCCCTCCCTCCCTCCCTCCCTCCCTCCCTCCCTCCCTCCCTCCCTCCCTGTCCCCCAAGTGGATAAGAGGTTGGAAGATATGTTGAACCGGACTGGCAGACTGGCACTAAATATGGATGTTTCTTACATGTAGAACTGCAAATTAGATTTAGAGTTTTCTAACATGTGAAACTGTAGTTTGATTTTCACATGTGATTTTTTTTCACATGGACGCGTTATCTAATCCGTAATTTCAGGTACTTGATTTGTTACTGTTACAGGGGTGGTCATATGAATGTACAGCTACACAGAAAACCTGTTCAATGAAGAATACAGGAGAACAGTGGTTATAAGCTACCTGAGCTATCGAAGGCTTTGAGAAATCCTGCTCGATATCACTCCCTACAATCTAGATCAATATCGATATCACTCCCTACAATCTAGATCAATATCGATATCACTCCCTACAATCTAGATCAATATCGATATCACTCCCTACAATCTAGATCAATATCGATATCACTCCCTACCATCTGGAACAATATCGATATCACTCCCTACAATCTAGATCAATATCGATATCACTCCCTACAATCTAGATCAATATCGATATCACTCCCTACCATCTGGAACAATATCAATGTCACTTCCTACAAACTAGGCTACTAGAATTTCACTGCACAAGGTGGAAACCAGAATAAAACCTTTTGAAATGTCAGAGAGAGAGAGCGAGAGAGAGAGAGAAAGCGCAAGAGAGAGCAGAGCGAGAGACACAGAGAGCAGAGCGAGAAAGAGAGAGCGAGAGAGAGAGAGCAGAGCGAGAGAGAGAGCAAAGAGAGAGAGATAGAGAGACAGCGAGCGAGAGAGAGTGAAAGAGACAGCAGAGCGAGAGAGAGAGAGCAGAGAGAGAGCAAAGAGAGAGAGAGAGCAGAGAGAGAGCAAAGAGAGAGAGCAGAGAGAGAGAGCAGAGAGAGAGAGAGCAGAGAGAGAGAGAGCAGAGAGAGAGCAAAGAGAGAGAGAGCAGAGAGAGAGAGAGCAGAGAGAGAGCAAAGAGAGAGAGAGCAGAGAGAGAGAGAGCAGAGAGAGAGAGCAGAGAGAGAGCAAAGAGAGCGAGAGCAGAGAGATAGAGAGAGAGAACAGAGAGAGAGAGAGAGAGAGCAGAGAGAGAGAGAGGCAGGCAGGCAAAAGGAGGGGGGAAGAGATACAAAGAGGGGGAGAGAGAAACAGATAGGGGGAGAGAGATACAGAGAGATACAGAGAGGGGGAGAGAGATACAGAGCGGGGGAGAGATATACAGAGAGATACAGAGAGATACAGAGAGGGGGAGAGAGATACAGAGAGATACAGAGAGGGGGAGAGAGATACAGAGAGATACAGAGAGGGGGAGAGATATACAGAGAGGGGAGAGAGACACAGAGAGATACAGAGATATACAGAGAGGGGGAGAGAGATTCAGAGATATAGAGAGAGGGGGAGAGAGATACAGAGAGTTACAGAGTGGGGGAGAGAGATACAGAGAGATACAGAGAGGGGGAGAGAAATTCAGAGAGGGAGAGAGAGATACAGAGAGATACAGAGAGGGGGAGAGAAATACAGAGAGGGGGAGAGAGATACTGAGAGATACAAAGAGGGGGAGAGAGATACAGAGAGATACAGAGAGATACTGAGAGATACAGAGAGGGGGAGAGAAATACAGAGAAGGGGAGAGAGATACAGAGAGATACAGAGAGATACCGAGAGGGGGAGAGAGATACAGAGAGATACCGAGAGGGGGAGAGAGATACAGAGAGATACAGAGAGATACAGAGAGGGGGAGAGAGATACAGAGAGGGGGAGAGAGATACAGAGAGATACAGTGATACAGAGAGATACAGAGAGATACAGAGGGGAGAGAGATACAGAGAGGGGGAGAGAGATACAGAGAGGGGGAGAGAGATACAGAGAGATACAGAGTGATACAGAGAGATACATAGAGGGGAGAGGGATACAGAGAGGGTGAGAGAGATACAGAGAGAAACAGAGAGGGGGAGTGAGAGACAGAGACATACAGAGAGATACAAAGAGGGGGAGAGAGATACAGAGAAATACAGAGAGGGGGAGAGAGATACAGAGAGATACAGAGAGGGGGAGAGAGATACATAGGGGGAGAGAGATACAGCGAGATACAGAGAAATACAGAGAGATACAGAGAGGGGGAGAGAGATACAGAGCGATACAAAGAGATACAGTGAGGAGGAGAGAGATACAGATATATACAGATAGATACAGAGAGATACAGAGAGGGGGAGAGAAATACAGAGAGGGTGAGATAGATACAAAGGGATACAGAGAGATACAGAGAGGGGGAGAGAGATACAGAAAGGGGGAGAGAGATACAGAGAGATACAGAGAGATACCGCGAGATACAGAGAGATACAGAGAGATACAGAGAAGGGGAGAGCGATACATAGAGGGGGGGAGAGATACAGCGAGATACAGAGAAATACAGAGAGATACAGAGAGA
This sequence comes from Oncorhynchus mykiss, assembly GCF_057628025.1. Classification (NCBI taxonomy): domain Eukaryota; kingdom Metazoa; phylum Chordata; class Actinopteri; order Salmoniformes; family Salmonidae; genus Oncorhynchus; species Oncorhynchus mykiss. The sequence goes on along the minus strand of NC_143048.1, from coordinate 51,599,026 downwards.
TACAAAGAGATACAGAGAGATACAGAGAGATACAAAGGGGGGAGAGAGATGCAAATGGATACAGAGGGATACAGAGAGGGGGAGAGAGATACAGAGAGGGGGAGAGAGATACAGAGAGATACAGAGAGATACCGCGAGATACAGAGAGATACAGAGAGATACAAAGAGGGGGAGAGAGATACAGAGAGGGGGAGAGAGATACAGAGAGATACAGAGAGCGGGAGAGAGATACAGAGAGGGGGAGAGAGATACAGAGAGATACCGTGAGATACAGAGAGATACAGAGAAGGGGAGAGAGATACAGAGAGGGGGAGAGAGATACAGAGAGGGGGAGAGAGATACATAGAGGGGGAGAGAGATACAGCGGGATACAGAGAAATACAGAGAGATACAGAGAGAGGGAGAGAGATACAGAGAGATACAAAGACATACAGTGAGGAGGAGAGAGATACAGATATATACAGATAGATACAGAGAGAAACAGATATATACAGATAGATACAGAGAGATACAGAGAGGGGGAGAGAGATACAAAGGGATACAGAGAGTACAGAGAGATACAGAGAGATACAGAGAGGGGGAGAGAGATACAGAGAGGGTGAGAGAGAAACAAAGGGATACAGAGAGATACAGAGAGGGGGAGAGAGATACAGAAAGGGGGAGAGAGATACAGAGAGATACAGAGAGATACCGCGAGATACAGAGAGATACAGAGAGATACAGAGAAGGGGAGAGAGATACATAGAGGAGGAGAGAGATACAGCGAGATACAGAGAAATACAGAGAGATACAGAGAGATACAAAGAGATACAGAGAGATACAGAGAGATACAAAGGGGGGAGAGAGATGCAAAGGGATACAGAGAGATACAGAGAGGGGCAGAGAGATACAGAGAGGGGGAGAGAGATACAGAGAGATACAGAGAGATACCGTGAGATACAGAGAGATACAGAGAGATACAGAGAGGGGGAGAGAGATACAGAGAGGTGGAGAGAGATACAGAGAGATACAGAGAGCGGGAGAGAGATACAGAGAGGGGAGAGAGATACAGAGAGATACCGTGAGATACAGAGAGATACAGAGAAGGGGAGAGAGATATAGAGAGGGGGAGAGAGATACATAGAGGGGGAGAGAGATACAGCGGGATACAGAGAAATACAGAGAGATACAGAGAGGGGGAGAGAGATACAGAGAGATACAAAGACATACAGTGAGGAGGAGAGAGATACAGATATATACAGATAGATACAGAGAGAAACAGATATATACAGATAGATACAGAGAGATACAGAGAGGGGAGAGAGATACAAAGGGATACAGAGAGTACAGAGAAATACAGAGAGATACAGAGAGGGGGAGAGAGATACAGAGAGAGGAAGAGAGATACAGAGAGATACAGAGAGGGGGAGAGAGATACAGAGAGGCTGAGAGAGATACAAAGGGATACAGAGAGATACAGAGAGGGGGAGCGAGATACAGAGAGGGGGAGAGAGATACAGAGAGATACCGTGAGATACAGAGAGATACAGAGAAGGGGAGAGAGATACAGAGAGGGGGAGACAGATACAGAGAGGGGGAGAGATATACAGAGAGATACAGAGAGGGGGAGAGAGATACAGAGAGATACAGAGAGGGGGAGAGAGATACAAAGGGGGAGAGAGATACAAAGGGATACAGAGAGATACAGAGAGGGGGAGAGAGATACAGAGAGACACAGAGAGATACCGCGAGATACAGACAGATACAGAGAGATACAGAGAGGGGGGGGAGATACAGAGAGGGGGAGAGAGATACAGAGAGATACAGAGAGATTCCGTGAGATACAGAGAGATACAGAGAGATACAGAGAAGGGGAGAGAGATACAGAGAGGGGGAGAGAGATACAGAGAGGGGGAGAGATATACAGAGAGATACAGAGAGGGGGAGAGAGATACAGAGAGATACAGAGAGTGGGAGAGAGATACAGAAGGATACAGAGAGGGGGAGAGAGATACAGAGAGATACAGAGAGATACAGAGAGGGGGAGAGAGATACAGAGAGATACAGAGACATACAGAGAGATACAGAGAGGGGGACAGAGATACAGAGAGATACAGAGAGATACAGAGAGATACAGAGAGATGCAGAGACATGGAGGGGAGGGAGTACTGGTTAATTGATGATGGAAATAGATTTTGAACTATAGCTGTTAGCTCAGTGTTGCCATTCAAACACACTGAGCAGAGGGGTGGAAAGAGAGGGCCAGACGGATTACCAGGACATGTACGCTGAGCATGCGCTGACCAACTGGCAAGTGTCTTCACTGACATTTTCAACCTCTCCCTGTCTGAGTCTGTAATACCAACATGTTTCAAGCAGACCACCATAGTCCCTGTGCCCAAGAACACAAAGGTAACCTGCCTAAATTTCTACGATCTGTAGCACTCACGTCTGTAGCCATGAAATGCTTTGAAAGGCTGGCTCCCATCAACATCATTATCCCAAAAACCTTAGAACCACTCTAATTTGCGTGCCGCACCAACAGATCCACAGGTGATGCATTCTCTATTGCACTCCACACTGCCCTTTCCCACCTGGACGAAAGGAACACCTATGTGAGAATGCTATTCATTGACTACATCTCAACGTTCAACACCATTGTGCCCTCAAAACTCATCAATAAGCTAAGGACCCTGGGACTAAACACCTCCCTCTGCAACAGGATCCTGGACTTCCTGACGGGTCGCCCCCAGGTGGTAAGGGTAGGTAACAACACATCCGCCACGCTGATCTTCAACACGGTGGCCCCTCAGGGGAGGGGGAGAGAGATACAGAGAGGGGGAGTGAGAGACAGAGAGATACAGAGAGATACAGAGAGGGGGAGAGAGAGACAGAGAGATACAAAGAGGGGGAGAGAGATACAGAGAGATACAGAGAGATACAGAGAGATACAGAGAGATACAGAGAGATACAAAGAGGGAGTGAGATACAGAGAAATACAGAGAGGGGGAGAGAGATACAGAGAGATACAGAGAGATACAGAGAGGAGGAGAGAGATACAGATATATACAGATAGATACAGAGAGATACAGAGAGATACAGAGAGGGGGAGAGAGATACAAAGGGATACTGAGAGATGCAGAGAGATGCAGAGAGATACAGAGAGGGGGAGAGAGATACAGAGAGATACAGAGAGATACAGAGATACCCCCTGTATATGGCCTCCACATTGACTCTGTACCGGTACCCCCTGTATATAGCCTCCACATTGACTCTGTACCGTAACACCCTGTATATAGTCTCCACATTGACTCTGTACCGGTACCCCCTGTATATAGCCTCCACATTGACTCTGTACCGGTAACCCCTGTATATAGCCTCCACATTGACTCTGTACCGTAACACCCTGTATATAGCCTCCACATTGACTCTGTACCGGTACCCCCTGTATATAGTCTCCACATTGACTCTGTACCGGTACCCCCTGTATATAGCCTCCACATTAACTCTGTACCGGTACCCCCTGTATATAGCCTCCACATTGACTCTGTACCGTAACACCCTGTATATAGCCTCCATATTGACTCTGTACTGGTACCCCCTGTATATAGCCTCCACATTGAATCTGTACCGTAACACCCTGTATATAGCCTCCACATTGACTCTGTACCGTAACACCCTGTATATAGCCTCCACGTCAAATCAAATCAAATCAAATGTATTCATATAGCCCTTCGTACATCAGCTGATATCTCAAAGTGCTGTACAGAAACCCAGCCTAAAACCCCAAGCAGCAAGCAATGCAGGTGTAGAGGCACGGTGGCTAGGAAAAACTCCCTAGAAAGGCCAAAACCTAGGAAGAAACCTAGAGAGGAACCAGGCTATGTGGGGTGGCCAGTCCTCTTCCTGCTGTGCCGGGTGGAGATTATAACAGAACATGGCCAAGATGTTCAAATGTTCATAAATGACCGGCATGGTCCAATAATAATAAGGCAGAACAGTTGAAACTGGAGCAGCAGCACGGCCAGGTGGACTGGGGACAGCAAGGAGTCATCATGTCAGGTAGTCCTGAGGCATGGTCGTAGGGCTCAGGTCCTCCGAGAGAGAGAAAGAAAGAGAGAAAGAGAGAATTAGAGAGAGCACACTTAAATTCACACAGGACACCGAATAGGACAGGAGAAGTACTCCAGATATAACAAACTGACCCTAGCCCCCCGACACATAAACTACTGCAGCATAAATACTGGAGGCTGAGACAGGAGGGGTCAGGAGACACTGTGGCCCCATCCGAGGACACCCCGGAAAGGGCCAAACAGGAAAGATATAACCCCACCCACTTTGCCAAAGCACAGCCCCCACACCACTAGAGGGATATCTTCAACCACCAACTCACCATCCTGAGACAAGGCTGAGTATAGCCCACAAAGATCTCCGCCAATGCACAACCCAAGGGGGGGGGGGGGGGGGGGGGGGCGCCAACCCAGACAGGATGATCACATCAGTGACTCAACCCACTCAGGTGACGCACCCCTCCCAGGGACGGTATGAGAGAGCCCCAGTAAGCCAGTGACTCAGCCCCTGTAATAGAGTTAGAGGCAGAGAATCCCAGTGGAAAGAGGGGAACCAGCCAGGCAGAGACAGCAAGGGTGGTTCGTTGCTCTAGAGCCTTTCCGTTCACCTTCCCACTCCTGGGCCAGACTACACTCAATCATATGACCCACTGAAGAGATGAGTCTTCAGTAAAGACTTAAAGGTTGAGACCGAGTTTGCGTCTCCGACATGGGTAGGCAGACCGTTCCATAAAAATGGAGCTCTATCGGAGAAAGCCCTGCTTCCAGCTGTTTGCTTAGAAATTCTAGGGACAATTAGGAGGCCTGCGTCTTGTGACCGTAGCGTGCGTGTAGGTATGTACGGCAGGACCAAATCAGAGAGATAGGTTGGAGCAAGCCCATGTAATGCTTTGTAGGTTAGCAGTAAAACCTTGAAATCAGCCCTTGCTTTGACAGGAAGCCAGTGTAGGGAGGCTAGCACTGGAGTAATATGATCACATTTTTTGGTTCTAGTCAGGATTCTAGCAGCCGTATTTAGCACTAACTGAAGTTTATTTAGTGCTTTATCCGGGTAGCCGGAAAGTAGAGCATTGCAGTAGTCTAACATAGAAGTGACAAAAGCATGGATACATTTTTCTGCATCATTTTTGGACAGAAAGTTTCAGATTTTTGCAATGTTACGTAGATGGAAAAAAGCTGTCCTTGAAATGGTCTTGATATGTTCTTCAAAAGAGAGATCAGGGTCCAGAGTAACGCCGAGGTCCTTCACAGTTTATTTGAGACGACTGTACAACCATTAAGATTAATTGTCAGATTCAACAGAAGATCTCTTTGTTTCTTGGGACCTAGAACAAGCATCTCTGTTTTGTCCGAGTTTAAAAGTAGAAAGTTTGCAGCCATCCACTTCCTTATGTCTCATTGAAATGTACAGCTGTCATCTGCATAGCAGTGAAAGTTAACATTATGTTTTCGAATGACATCCCCAAGAGGTAAAATATATAGTGAAAACAATAGTGGTCTTAAAACGGAACCTTGAGGAACACCGAAATTTACAGTTGATTTGTCAGAGGACAAACCATTCACAGAGACAAACTGATATCTTTCCGACAGATAAGATCTAAACCAGGCCAGAACTTGTCCGTGTAGACCAATTTGGGTTTCCAATCTCTCCAAAAGAATGTGGTGATCGATGGTATCAAAAGCAGCACTAAGGTCTAGGAGCACGAGGATAGATGCAGAGCCTCGGTCTGATGCCATTAAAAGGTCATTTACCACCTTCACAAGTGCAGTCTCAGTGCTATGATGGGGTCTAAAACCAGACTGAAGCATTTCGTATACATTGTTTGTCTTCAGGAAGGCAGTTAGTTGCTGCGCAACAGCCTTTTCTAAAATTTTTGAGAGGAATGAAAGATTCGATATAGGCCGATAGTTTTTTTACATTTTCTGGGTCAAGGTTTGGCTTTTTCAAGCGAGGCTTTATTACTGCCACTTTTAGTGAGTTTGGTACACATCCGGTGGATAGAGAGCCGTTTATTATGTTCAACATAGGAGGGCCAAGCACAGGAAGCAGCTCTTTCAGTAGTTTAGTTGGAATAGGGTCCAGTATGCAGCTTGAAGGTTTCGAGGCCATGATTATTTTCATCATTGTGTCAAGAGATATAGTACTAAAACACTTGAGCGTCTCTCTTGATCCTAGGTCCTGGCAGAGTTGTGCAGACTCAGGACAACTGAGCTTTGAAGGAATATGCAGATTTAAAGAGTCCGTAATTTGCTTTCTAATAATCATGATCTTTTCCTCAAAGAAGTTCATGAATATATCACTGCTAAAGTGAAAGCCATCCTCTCTTGGGGAATGCTGCTTTTTAGTTAGCTTTGCGACAGTATCAAAAAGGAATTTTGGATTGTTCTTATTTTCCTCAATTAAGTTAGAGAAATAGGATGATTGAGCAGCAGTAAGGGCTCTCCGGTACTGCACGGTACTGTCTTTACAAGCTAGTCGGAAGACTTCCAGTTTGGTGTGGCGCCATTTCCGTTCCAATTTTCTGGAAGCTTGCTTCAGAGCTCGGGTATTTTCTGTGTACCAGGGAGCTAGTTTCTTATGAGAAATGTTTTTAGTTTTTAGGGGTGCAACTGCATCTAGGGTATTGCGCAAGGTTAAATTGAGTTCCTCAGTTAGGTGGTTAACTGATTTTTGTCCTCTGGCGTCCATGGGTAGACAGAGGGAATCTGGAAGGACAAGGAATCTTTGTGTTTTCTGTGAATTTATAGTACGACTTTTGATGTTCCTTGGTTGGGGTCTGAGCAGATTATTTGTTGCAATTGCAAACGTAATAAAATGGTGGTCCGATAGCCCAGGATTATGAGGAAAAACATTAAGATCCACAACATTTATTCCATGGGACAAAACTAGGTCCAGAGACATGTTGGACAGTCGATGATGGCTCCGAAAGCCTTTTGGAGTGGGTCTGTGGACTTTTCGAAAGTCACCAAAGATTAGAATATTATCTGCTGTGACTACAAGGTCCGATAGGAATTCAGGGAACTCAACGAGGAACGCTGTACATGGCCCAGGGGGCCTGTAAACAGTAGCTACAAAATTGATTGAGTAGGCTGCATAGATTTCATGACTAGAAGCTCAAAAGACGAAAACGTCATTTTTTTTTTGTAAATTGAAATTTGCTATCGTAAATGTTAGCAACACCTCCGCCTTTGCGGGATGCACGGGGGATATGGTCACTAGTGTAGCCAGGAGGTGAGGCCTCATTTAACACAGTAAATTCATCAGGCTTAAGCCATGTTTCAGTCAGGCCAATCACATCAAGATTATGATCAGTGATTAGTTAATTGACTATAATTGCCTTTGAAGTAAGGGATTTAACATTAAGTAGCCCTATTTTGAGATGTGAGGTATTATGATCTCTTTCAATAATGACAGGAATGGAGGAGGTCTTTATCCTAGTGAGATTGCTAAGGCGAACACCGCCATGTTTAGTTTTGCCCAACCTAGGTCGAGGCACAGACGGTCTCAATGGTGATGGCTGAGCTGACTACACTGACTGTGCTAATGGCAGACTCCACCATGCTGGCAGGCTGGCTAACAGCCTGCTGCCTGGCCTGCACCCTATTTCATTGTGGAGCTAGAGGAGTTAGAGCCCTGTCTATGTTGGTAGATAAGATGAGAGCACCCCTCCAGCTAGGATGGAGTCCGTCACTCCTCAGCAGGTCAGGCTTGGTCCTGTTTGTGGGTGAGTCCCAGAAAGAGGGCCAATTATCTACAAATTCTATCTTTTGGGAGGGGCAGAAAACAGTTTTCAACCAGCGATTGAGTTGTGAGACTCTGCTGTAGAGCTCATCACTCCCCCTAACTGGGAGGGGGCCAGAGACAATTACTCGATGCCGACACATCTTTCTAGCTGATTTACACGCAGAAGCTATGGTGATCTCTGACTGTTTCATCCTAACATCGTTGGTGCCGACGTGGATAACAATATCTCTATACTCTCTGCACTCGCCAGTTTTAGCTTTAGCCAGCACCATCTTCAGATTAGCCTTAACGTCGGTAGCCCTGCCCCCTGGTAAACAGTGTATGATCGCTGGATGATTCGTTTTAAGTCTAATACTGCGGGTAATGGAGTCGCCAATGACTAGAGTTTTCAATTTGTCTGTACTGTAACACCCTGTATATAGCCTCCACATTGACTCTGTACCGTAATACCCTGTATATAGCCTCCACATTGACTCTGTACCGTAATACCCTGTATATAGCCTCCACATTGACTCTGTACCGTAATACCCTGTATATAGCCTCCACATTGACTCTGTACCGTAATACCCTGTATATAGCCTCCACATTGACTCTGTACCGTAATACCCTGTATATAACCCCACTATTGTTATTCACTGCTGCTCTTTAATTATTTGTTTTTCTTACTTTTTTTCTTCTTAAAACTGCATCATTGGTTAAGGGCTTGTAAGTCAGCATTTCACTGTAAGATTTACACCTGTTTTATTTGGCGCATGTGACAAATAAAATGTGATTTTGAAAAGGAATGTTCACTACATTTGACATTTACATTTTAGCTGATTCTCTTATCCATAGCAACTTACATTTAGTGTATTCCTCTTAAGATAGCTAGGTGGGACAATCACATATCTCAGTCTTAAGGTCTATTCAACGCTAGTATGCCCAATCGGAATCCATCCTTCAAGATTGTTTTGATCACGCGGACTGGGATATGTTCCAGAATAACATCGACACGGATACGGTGACTGAGTTCATCAGCAAGTGTATAGGAGATGTTGTACCCACTGTAACTATTAAAAACTCGCATTCGCGCAAAACTGAAAGCGCGAACCACCGCATTTAACTGATTCGGTGAGTGAGTTTGTAAGGAAGTGCATTGGAGATGTTGTACCCTCTGTGACTATTAAAACCTACCTTAACTTCTTCGATATAGGGGGCGCTCTTTTAATTTTTGGATGAAAAACGTTCCCGTTTTAAACATTTTGTCATGAAAAGATGCTCGACTATGCATATAATTGACAGCTTTGGAAAGAAAACACTCTGACGTTTCCAGAACTGCAAAGATATTGATGTTACAGGCGAAACCCAGATAAAAATCCAATCAGGAAGTGCCGCATTTTTTGAAACCGCCTCATTTCAATGACTCCTTATATGGCTGTGAAGGAGCTAGGAGTCAGCTTACGTTTCCACGTTTTCCCCAAGGTGTCTACAGCATTGTGACGTATTTGTAGGCATATCATTGGAAGATTGACCATAAGAGACTACATCTACCAGGTGGTCGCTTGGTGTCCTCCGTTGCAATTATTGCGTAATCTCCAGCAGCAATATTTTTCCGTTTGCTTCTGATGAGAAGATGAGAAGCCAACTGCCACCACTCATAGATTATCGAATAGATATGTGAAAAGCACCTTGAGGGTTGATTCTAAACAATGTTTGCCATGTTTCTGTTGATATTTTGGAGCAAATTTGGAAAAAAGTTTGGCGTTGTAGGTGACTGCATTTTCCGGTATTTTTCTTAGCCATGAACAAAACGGAGCTATTTCATATACACAAATAATCTTTTGGGAAAAAAATGAACATTTGCTATCTAACTAAGAGTCTCGTCATTGAAAACATCCGAAGTTCTTCAAAGGTAAATTATTTTATTTGAATGCTTTTCTTGTTTTTGTGAAAATGTTGCCTGCTGAATGCTAGGCTTAATGCTATGCTAGGCTATCAATACTCTTACACAAATGCTTGTGTAGCTTTGGTTGAAAAGCATATTTTGAAAATCTGAGATGACAGTGTTGTTAACAAAAGGCTAAGCTTGTGTTTGAATATATTTATTTCATTTCATTTGCGATTTTCATGAATAGCAAACGTTGCGTTATGGTAATGAGCTTGAGGCTATGATTACGCTCCTGGATACGGGATTGCTCGTCGCTAGAGGTTAACCAGAAACCAAGGATAGATGGCGGCTTTCGCATCAAAACTGAAAGTGCGAACCACTGCATATAACCATGGCAAGGTGACTGGGTATATGGCTGAATACAACCAGTGTAGTTATTCCCTCCGTAAGGCAATCAAACAGGCAAAACATCAGTATAGAGACAAAGTGGAGTCGTAAATCACCGGCTCAGTATGTCGCAGGGTCTACAGACAATCACAGACTACAAAAAGAAAACCGTCGTTGACGTCTTGCATCCAGACAAGCTAAACACCTTCTTTGCACGCTTTGAGGATAACACAGTGCCACAGACGGAGCCCGCTACCACGGACTGTGGGCTCTCCTTCACCCTGGCTGTCTTGAGTAAGACATTTAAGCATGTTTACCCCCACAAGGCTGCCGGCCCAGACGACATTCCTAGCCGTGTCCTCAGAGCATGAGCAGACCAGCTGGCTGGAGTGTTTACAGACATATTCAATCTCTCCCTATCCCAGTCTGCTGTCCCCACTTGCTTCAAGATATCCACCATTGTTACTGTACTTCTGTCATCATGAAGTGCTTTGTGAGGCTCGTTAAGGATCATATCACCTCCACCTTACCTGACACCGTAGGACTTAGTTGTGCATCAAAGAGAGAGAGGTCATGAGCAGATGAGCTCCCTACATTTTTCAGAATGTTTTAAAAAATAGATAGATTTGGAGTTAGATAAACTTAGATTTTTTGGGGGCAGGGACATATACAGGATGATACCCTAAACAACATAACCTTTACTCCAAACTTTACTCCAATTTTGGACGGAATTATCTGAAATTACCTGGAATTCTTCCTACACCCAAGGATTATTAATCACAAGCCGTACAACAAATGCTCTGGGAAACAAAAAGCCAAGAAGAAAAATACATTGCAGTGATATATTTTACTTTATAAGGACTGAACGCTACCAAGCTTTGCTAGGACAAAGAGATACAACTTCAATGTGACGTGTGAAGTGAGAGGTGTCGAAGCCTTTGAGCCCAACAACTGGCAGGCTACCCCACCCAGATCCAGAGGCCTTGAAGCCCCCTCCTGCTGTTCAGAGACTGACATTTTCTACAAGAAAAGCCTGCTGAACTGCTCCTTGGATTCCACCTGGTGATCTGTTCACTGTCTGCCCTGGTTGTCTCACCCTGTCTGGTAAATGTACCACCCCCTTTCTCCCCAGCATTCACTCGTCTCCAGCACACAGGCATTGTTGGGGCGAGTGACTCTGAACTTAGAATGGCTAGCCACAAGTCGTTATATATATATTTTCAAATCTTGTGCATTTTGCTTTTTGCCTCATGACTTCTGCATGCTTTGTTAACTACAAACTGTATTTTCCCAACCGTGGGACAGACTATGTTTGTTCTCACACTGGGACTCTGACTCTCTATTGGTTACACAGACTTTTGGCCTCCCATCCTATTCTAACCACCTCTTGCCGGCTTTGTATTCATGTTACCTGATGAAATTGCTGTACAATATCATCTTGTTGCCATCTAATGACATTCAGATGTCATAAATCAGCACTGCAGAGCTCTCCCTGTCCTCTGCCGTACCTTGATTGTATTACTGTTGATGATATATGGAAATGTGAATGTACACCCTGGCCCATATACTGTTGCTAGCCCCAATTCTGACTTGTGCTCTGATATCTGCTTCAATGATTTCAGCTCTCGTAAAAGCCTGTGTTTTCTGCACATTAACCTGTTAGATCTCTAGGGGCGCTATTTCATTTTTGGATAAAAAACGTTCCCGTTTTAAGCGCGATATTTTGTCACGAAAAGATGCTCGACTATGCATATTCTTGACAGTTTTGGAAAGAAAACACTCTGTAAGTGCCCCAGAACTCATTCTACAGGCGAAACCAAGATGATGCATCAACCAGGAATTAGCAGAATTTCTGAAGCTCTGTTTTCCATTGTCTCCTTATATGGCTGTGATTGCGCAAGGAATGAGCCTACACTTTCTGTCGTTCGCCCAAGGTCTTAGCAGCATTGTGACGTATTTGTAGGCATATCATTGGAAGATTGACCATAAGAGACTACATTTTCCAAGTGTCCGCCTGGTGTCCTGCGTGGAATTCGGTGCGCAATTGCCAGCTGCTCGTACTTTTCCATTTGATATAGGGGAGAAACCATGTGTCCAAGAACGATGTATCAATGAAGAGATATGTGAAAAACACCTTGATGATTGATTCTAAACAACGTTTGCCATGTTTTCAGTCGATATTATGGAGTTAATTTGGAAAAAAGTTTGCGTTTTGAGGACTGAATTTTCGGATTTTTTTTTGGTAGCCAAATGTGATGTATAAAACGGAGCTATTTCTAATACACAAAGAATCTTTTTGGAAAAACTGAGCATCTGCTATCTAACTGAGAGTATCCTCATTGAAAACATCAGAAGTTCTTCAAAGGTAAATGATTTTATTTGAAGGCTTTTATGTTTTTGTTGAAATGTTGCGTGCTAAATGCTAACGCTAAATGCTAACGCTAAATGCTAACGCTAAATGCTAACGCTAAATGCTAACGCTAGCTAGCTACTTTTACACAAATGATTGTTTTCCTATGGTTGAGAAGCATATTTTGAAAATCTGAGATGACAGTGTTGTTTACAAAAGGCTAAGCTTGAGAGATGGCATATTTATTTCATTTCATTTGCGATTTTCATGAATAGTTAACGTTGTGTTATGCTAATGAGCTTGCTGATAGATTTACACAATCCTGGATACAGGGGTTTTTTCATAGCTAAACGTGATGCAGAAAACGGAGCGATTTGTCCTAAACAAATAATCTTTCAGGAAAAACTGAACATTTGCTATCTGAGAGTCTCCTCATTGAAAACATCTGAAGTTCTTCAAAGGTAAATGATTTTATTTGAATGCTTTTCTGTTTTTTTGTGTAAATGTTGCCAGCTGAATGCTAATACTAAATTCTACGTTAGCCATCAATACTGTTACACAAATGCTTGTTTTGCAATGGTTGAGAAGCATATTTTGAAAATCTGAGATGACAGTGTTGTTAACAAAAGGCTAAGCTTGAGAGCTAGCATATTTATTTCATTTCATTTGCGATTTTCATGAATAGTTAACGTTGCGTTATGGTAATGAGCTTGAGTCTGTATTCACGATCCCGGATCCGGGATGGGGAGATCAGAAAGGTTAACACTAGAAGCTTATTACCTAAAATAGATGAAATTGTGGGTTCACAGCTCCAATCCAGATGTGTTGGTCATTACTGAGACGTGGATAAGGAAGAGTGTTTTCAATACTGATGTTAACCTTTCTTTTTCGGCAAGACAGATCTTCCAAAGGTGGGGGATTGGCAATCTTCACCAAGGATCACCTTCACCTTCAGTGCTCAGTTGTCTCCACCAAGTCTGTCCCCAAACAAACTTTCAAATAGCTCTTTGTTGACTGTTGCTGGGTGTTATGTGCTGCTATTTTTATTGACTTGACTTTTGAAGCTTTTGATACGGTAGACCATTCCATTCTTGTGGGCCGGCTAAGGAGTCTTGATGTCTCTGAAATGTCTTTGGCCTGATTTGCTAACTACCTCTCTCAAAGAGTGATGTGTATAAAGTCAGAAAATCTGCTGTCTCAGCCACTGCCTGTCACCAAGGGAATACCCCAAGGCCCAATCCTATGCCCCACACTCTTCTCAATTTACATCAACAACATAGCTCAGGCAGTAGGAAGCTCTCTCATCCATTTATATGCAGATGATACAGTATTATACTCAGCTGGCCCCTCCCCGGATTTTGTGTTAAATGCTCTACAACAAAGCTTTCTTAGTGTCCAACAAGCTTTCTCTGTCCTTAATAACCTTGTTCTGAACACCTCCAAACCAGAGGTCATATGGTTTGGTAAGAAGAATGCCCCTCTCCCCACCGGTGTGACTACTACCTCAGAGGATTTAGAGATTGAAGTAGTCAACTCATACAAGTACTTGGGAGTATGGCTAGATTCTACACTGTCCTTCTCTCAGCACATATCAAAGCTGCAGTCTAAAACTAAATCTAGACTTGGTTTCCTCTATCGTAATCACTCCTCTTTCACCCCAGCTGCCAAACCCTGATTCAGATGACCATCATACCCATGCTAGATTATGGAGACATAATTCATAGATCGGCAGGTAAGGGTGCTCTCAAGTGGCTAGATGTTCTTAACCTTTGGACTTCCGAGTGGCGCAGTGGTCTAAGACACTGCATCTCAGTGCAACCGCAGGGCTCTCCAGAGGGAGGTGCGGTCTCCCCAGCGCATCACCGGGGGCAAACTACCTGCCCTCCAGGACACCTACACCACCCGATGTCACAGGAAGGCCAAAAAGATCATCAAGGACAACCACCACCTGAGCCACTGCCTGTTCACCCCGCTATCATCCAGAAGGCGAGGTCAGTACAGGTGCATCAAAACTGGGACCGAGAGACTGAAAAACAGCTTCTATCTCAAGGCTATCAGACTTCGGAACAGTTGGAAATCATGCAGAGCCTTGTGTCACAATCACAGATTTTAGATAAACATCAAATGTTTAAATAACAAATATAAGTGTTTTGTATTGGCTGAAAGCTTAAATTATTGTTAACTGCACTGTCCAATTTACAGTAGCTATTACTGAGAAAAAATGCCATGCTATTGTTTGAGCAGAGCTCCTAACAACAAAACACTTTTTTCACTGCAATAGGTTTGATAAATTCACCTTTGAAGGTGAAATGTGAACTTACATTCTGAAATCTTGCTCTGATTTATCATCCAAAGGGTCCCAGAGATAACATGAAGTGTCGTTTTGTTAGATAAAATAATTTTCTTATCCTAAATATGCTATAGGACACCATATTTGGTAAGAGAGCGACCCCTTCATGGTACGCCGATGACGCGGGTGGTCTTCACTTGAACGACTCTAACTTTGTCAAATAAGCACCAATCGGGGTCAAACACAGGTAGCTAGATAGCCTATGAGCTTTACGGGAGTATCTGGAAACCCTGTATCTGTCGTAAAATGTAGCTACTAACCTTGTACAACAGCATGCCTTTACCTTTTGGGCAAAAATTATAAGAATATTCAGGTTTATGAAGTTAAGAAAACTGTTTGTTTTGCAAATGTTGATCTTATAATATGGCTACTAATACTGGAAAAGCTAAATCAAAGTCCAAGTATACAGATTTGACGATATTCTTGCAGAAAAATGAAATATGAATGCAAATGTCTCCATTACGATTTGCTCAAATGTACCTGGGTGACTTCACACTAAATGTCATGTAGTTTGCACATACTTCAAGATATCCATCTGAAATATTGCACATACACTGCTTCCATCTTGTGGACACCATCGGAACTACAACCAGAATGATGCTTCGAACTGGAACCTTTCTGTTGCATTTCAAAGATGGTGGTAGAAAAAAAGCTGTTGTTTTTTTCTTTGTATTTTCTTCTCCCAGATCTATCTATACATTCTCCTACATTCAATTCACGTTTCCACAAACTTCAAAGTGTTTCCTTTTAAATGGTACCAAGAATATGCATATCCTTGCTTCAGGGCCTGAGCTACAGACAGTTAGATTTATCATTTAGGCAAAAATTGAAAAAAACTGGGCTATCGCTAAGAATGTTTATTTTAAATAGTCATCACTTTCCGGCTTCTACTCGGTTACGCAACCCTGCACCTTAGAGGCTGCTGCCCCATAAACATTGACTTGGAATCACTGGCCACTAGTAAGGTAACACTGGTCACTTTAATGATGTTTAAATAATGTTAACGTACTGCTTTACTCATCTCATATGTATATACTGTATTCTATTCTGCTGTATTTTAGTTAATGCCACTATGACATTGCTCAATCTAATATTAATATGTTTCTTAATTCAATTATTTGACCTTCAGGTTTGTGTTTATTGTTGTGAATTGTTTTTAGATACTACTGCAATTTTATTTTTTATTATTTTGAATTCACCTTTATTTAACCAGGTAAGCTAGTTGAGAACAAGTTCTCATTGACAACTGCAACCTGGCCAAGATCAAGCAAAGCAGTGCGACACAAACAACAACATAGAGTTACACATGGAATAAATAACACAATAGAAAAAAGAAAGTCTATATACAGTGTGTACAAATGGCGTGAGGAGGTAGGCAATAAATTGGCCATAGTAGCGAAGTAATTACAATTTAGCAGATTAACACTGGAGTGATAGATGAGCAGATGACGATGTGCAAGTAGAAATACTGTGGTGCAAAAGAGCAGAAAAGTACATAAAAATAACATGGGGATGAGATTGGATGGTCTATTTACAGATGGACTATGTACAGCTGCAGTGATCGGTTAGCTGTTCAGATAGCTGCTGTTTAAAGTTAGTGAGGGAGATATAATTCTCCAGCTTCAGCGATTTTTGCAGTTCGTTCCAGTCACTGGCAGCAGAGAACTGGAAGGAAAGACGGCCAAAGGAGATGTTGGCTTTGGGGATGACCAGTGAGATATACTGTACCTGCTGGAATCGCATGCTACGATGTTGTTATCGTGACCAGTGAGCTGAGATAAGGTGGAGCTTTACCTAGCATAGACTTACAGATGACCTGGAGCCAGGGGGTCTGGCGACGACTATGTAGCGAGGGCCAGCCAACTAGAGCATACAGGTCGCAGTGGTGGGTGGTATAAGGGGCTTTGGAAACAAAACAGATGGCACTGTGATAGACTGCATCCAGTTTGCTGAGTAGAGTATTGGAAGCTTTTGTAGATGACATCGTCGAAGTCGAGGATCGGTAGGATAGTCAGTTTTACTAGGGTAAGTTTGGGAGGGGCTTTGGAGGCTTTGTTGGAGGCTTTGTTGCAAAATAGAAAGCCTATTCTAGATTTGATTTTGGATTGGAGATGTTTAATATGAGTCTGGAAGGAGAGTTTACAGTCTAGCCAGACACCTAGGTATTTGTAGTTGTCCACATATTCTAGGTCAGAATCGTCCAGGGTAGTGATGCTAGTCGGGCAGGAGGGTGCGGGCAGCGAACGGTTGAAAAACATGCATTTGGTTTTACTAGCATTTAAGAGCAGTTGGAGGCCACGGAAAGAGTGTTGTATGGCATTGAAGCTCATTTGGAGGTTAGTTAACACAGTGTCCAAAGAAGGGCCAGATGTATACAGAATGGTGTCGTCTGCATAGAGGTGGATCAGAGATTCACCCTCAGCAAGAGCGACATCATTGATATACACAGAGAAGTCGTCCCGAGAATTGAATCCTGTGGTACCCCCATAGAGACTGCCAGAGGTCCGGACAACAGGCTCTCTGATTTGACACACTGAACTCTGTCTGCGAAGTAGTTGGTGAACGAGGCGAGGCAGTAATTTGAGAAACCAAGGCTATTGAGTCTGCCGTTAAGAATACGATGATTGACAGAGTTCAGTGTTAGATAGTACTGCACTGTTGGAGCTAGGAACACTGGAACTTCACTTCACCAGCAAGAACATCTGTATGTGACCAATAAAACGGTATTTGATTTCATAGTAAGAACATGTTTCCTTAAGAAATTAGCTAAAATCAAAGTCAGAGGAAGTAGAGTGGGGGGAGGGGGGGTGAAGTGCAAATGTTAGTTAATGAAAGGCATTTAAAAATATATAATATAGAGGAACTATAGAGGAACTATTCAGATTTTGTGTCAAACACAAAAAGTCAAAAGTTGTTACACTGACACTTACCTGTTGTAAACTGTCAAGCGAGAGTAGTTTTGTGCCAAAATGGTAATTTAGTAGAAAGGGATAAGACTAGCAAAATGACAGGGTTCAATTCTTGGACCGACTCTCTTCTCTGTATACATCAATGAGGTCGCTCTTGCTGCTGGTGAGTCTCTGATCCACCTCTACGCAGACGACACCATTCTGTATACTTCTGGCCCTTCTTTGGACACTGTGTTAACAACCCTCCAGGCAAGCTTCAATGCCATACAACTCTCCTTCCGTGGCCTCCAATTGCTCTTAAATACAAGTAAAACTAAATGCATGCTCTTCAACCGATCGCTACCTGCACCTACCCGCCTGTCCAACATCACTACTCTGGACGGCTCTGACTTAGAATACGTGGACAACTACAAATACTTAGGTGTCTGGTTAGACTGTAAACTCTCCTTCCAGACCCATATCAAACATCTCCAATCCAAAGTTAAATCTAGAATTGGCTTCCTATTTCGCAACAAAGCATCCTTCACTCATGCTGCCAAACATACCCTTGTAAAACTGACCATCCTACCAATCCTCGACTTTGGCGATGTCATTTAAAAAATAGCCTCCAAAACCCTACTCAACAAATTGGATGCAGTCTATCACAGTGCAATCCGTTTTGTCACCAAAGCCCCATATACTACCCACCATTGCGACCTCTACGCTCTCGTTGGCTGGCCCTCGCTTCATACTCGTCGCCAAACCCACTGGCTCCAGGTCATCTACAAGACCCTGCTAGGTAAAGTCCCCCCTTATCTCAGCTCGCTGGTCACCATAGCATCTCCCACCTGTAGCACACGCTCCAGCAGGTATATCTCACTAGTCACCCCCAAAACCAATTCTTTCTTTGGCCGCCTCTCCTTCCAGTTCTCTGCTGCCAATGACTGGAACGAACTACAAAAATCTCTGAAACTGGAAACACTTATCTCCCTCACTAGCTTTAAGCACCAACTGTCAGAGCAGCTCACAGATTACTGCACCTATACATAGCCCACCTATAATTTAGCCCAAACAACTACCTCTTTCCCAACTGTATTTAATTTATTTATTTATTTTGCTCCTTTGCACCCCATTATTTTTATTTCTACTTTGCACATTCTTCCATTGCAAAACTACCATTCCAGTGTTTTACTTGCTATATTGTATTTACTTTGCCACCATGGCTTTTTTTGCCTTTACCTCCCTTCTCACCTCATTTGCTCACATTGTATATAGACTTGTTTATACTGTATTATTGACTGTATGTTTGTTTTACTCCATGTGTAACTCTGTGTCGTTGTATCTGTCAAACTGCTTTGCTTTATCTTGGCCAGTTCGCAATTGTAAATGAGAACTTGTTCTCAACTTGCCTACCTGGTTAAATAAAGGTAAAATAAAATAAAAATAAAACGTGATTGAAATATGGGACAGGAGGCTTGTATTCCACTATGGGATAGGAGGCCTGTATTCCACTATGGGATAGGAGACCTATATTCCACTATGGGATTGGAGGCCTGAATTCCACTATGGGATTGGAGGCCTGAATTCCTCTATGGGATAGGAGGTCTGAATTCCTCTATGGGATAGGAGGTCTGAATTCCTCTACGGGACAGGAGGTCTGAATTCCATTATGGGATAGGAGACCTGTATTCCACTATGGATAGGAGGCCTGTATTCCACTACGGGATAGGAGGCCTGTATTCCACTACGGGATAGGAGGCCTGTATTCCACTATGGATAGGAGACGTACATTCCATCATGGGGTAGGAGACCTGTATTCCACTATGGAAAAGGAGGCCTGTATTCCACTATGGGATAGGATACCTGTATTCCACTATGGATAGGAGACCTGTATTCCATTATGCGATAGGAGGCCTGTATTCCACTATGGGATAGGAGGCCTGTATTCCATTATGCGATAGGAGGCCTGTATTCCATTATGCGATAGGAGGCCTGTATTCCACTATGGGATAGGAGGCCTGTATTCCATTATGCGATAGGAGGCCTGTATTCCATTATGCGATAGGAGGCCTGTATTCCATTATGCGATAGGAGGCCTGTATTCCACTATGGGATAGGAGGACTGTATTCCACTACGGGATAGGAGGCTTGTATTCCACTATGGATAGGAGACGTACATTCCATCATGGGGTAGGAGACCTGTATTCCACTATGGAAAAGGAGGCCTGTATTCCACTATGGGATAGGATACCTGTATTCCACTATGGATAGGAGACCTGTATTCCACTATGGAAAAGGAGGCCAATAATCCACTATGGGATATGAGGCTTATATTCCATTATGCGATAGGAGGCCTGTATTCCATTATGCGATAGGAGGCCTGTATTCCATTATGCGATAGGAGGCCTGTATTCCATTATGCGATAGGAGGCCTGTATTCCATTATGCGATAGGAGGCCTGTATTCCACTATGGGATAGGAGACCTGTATTCCACTATGGGATAGGAGGCCTGTATTCCATTATGCGATAGGAGGCCTGTATTCCATTATGCGATAGGAGGCCTGTATTCCATTATGCGATAGGAGGCCTGTATTCCATTATGCGATAGGAGGCCTGTATTCCATTATGCGATAGGAGGCCTGTATTCCATTATGCGATAGGAGGCCTGTATTCCATTATGCGATAGGAGGCCTGTATTCCATTATGCGATAGGAGGCCTGTATTCCATTATGCGATAGGAGGCTTGTATTCCACTATGGGATAGGAGGCCTGTATTCCATTATGCGATAGGAGGCCTGTATTCCACTATGGGATAGGAAGCCTACGTTCCACTATGGGATAGGAAGCCTACGTTCCACTATGGGATAGGAAGCCTACGTTCCACTATGGGATAGGAAGCCTACGTTCCACTATGGGATAGGAGGCCTGTATTCCACTATGGGATAGGAAGCCTACGTTCCACTTGCTCCGGTTCCTGACACAGAGGGTTTTTAAGCGTATGTGTTTCATCCCTTCGAGAGTTCGACCGAGGAGTGGAGCAGACATGTATAGTCAGTGGCGGATTCAGTTATAGGCGACTTGGGCAGCAGGGTGTCACAGGGCGCCCGCAGAAAAAAAATCGTAATGGTGACATTTGCTAGATTGGTTTTCTATCGTTCATTTGCAGTGATAGCATCTCACCATGTGGGACTATGGGTCAATTAACCTTGTCAGAATGGGCACTCTGATTCAAGTTTGTGAGCTAGGCAGGCTTCTGCCTGGGAAGATTTACCACTCAGAAGTACGAGATGGGGAGTGGGGCGGGGGTAGGTTGACCTCAGGTCTCCCCACTGGAAGCCCGAGGTAGAGGGGGCGGGGTTGGTTGACCCCAGGTCTCCCCACCCGAAGCCTGAGGTAGGGGGGCGGGGGTAGGTTGACCTCAGGTCTCCCCACTAGAAGCCCGTGGTAGGGAGGGCAGGGGTAGGTTGACCTCAGGTCTCCCCTCTGGAATCCCGTGGTAGGGGAGCGGGGGTAGGTTGACCTCAGGTCTCCCCACTAGAAGCCCGAGGTAGGTCTCCCCTCTGGAAGCCTGAGGTAGGGGGGCGGTGGTAGTTTGACCTCAGGTCTCCACACTGGAATCCCGAGGTAGGGGAGCGGGGGTAGGTTGACCTTGGGTCTCCACACTGGAAGCCCGAGGTAGGGGGGCGGGGGTAGGTTGACCTCAGGTCTCCAAACTGGAAGCCTGAGGTAGGGGGGGCGGGGGTAGGTTGACCTCAGGTCTCCCCACTGGAAGCCTGAGGTAGGGGGGGGCGGGGTAGGTTGACCTCAGGTCTCCCCTCTGGATGCCCGAGGTAGGGGAGCGGGGGTAGGTTGACCTCAGGTCTCCACACTGGAAGCCCGAGGTAGGGGGGGGCGGGGTAGGTTGACCTCAGGTCTCCCCTCTGGAATCCCGTGGTAGGGGACAGGGGTATGTTGACCTCAGGTCTCCCCACTAGAAGCCCGAGGTAGGGGACGGTGGTAGGTTGACCTCAGGTCTCCCCTCTGGAAGCCTGAGGTAGGGGGGCGGTGGTAGTTTGTCCTCAGGTCTCCACACTGGAATCCCGAGGTAGGGGAGCGGGGGTAGGTTGACCTTGGGTCTCCACACTGGAAGCCCGAGGTAGGGGGGCGGGGGTAGGTTGACCTCAGGTCTCCACACTGGAAGCCTGAGGTAGGGGGGGCGGGGGTAGGTTGACCTCAGGTCTCCCCTCTGGATGCCCGAGGTAGGGGAGCGGGGGTAGGTTGACCTCAGGTCTCCACACTGGAAGCCTGAGGTAGGGGGGGCGGGGGTAGGTTGACCTCAGGTCTCCTCTCTGGAAGCCTGAGGTAGGGGGAGCAGGGGAATCTATCAAATAACACACCTCTAACTTTGTACAGTACTAATGCAATAATTTGTGCAATTTAGTTTGTGTGTTTCTTGTTTGAAGTGCAATAGTGTAATAATCAGGCTCTCTTCTTTATAAGTCTGTTATTCTATTTGTGTGATATAGGATTTATCCCATTTAGTTTTATGTGTTTTTTGTTTGCAATAGGGTAGTGGTGTACTAATTAGATTCTCTTTTTAATATGTAGGTATACACTACACTGTGTTTCTATTTGTCTCTGGTACTTCTTTCTGATATTTAGGAGTCTTCATTTTGTGTGTATTTTTTATGTTTATATCGTTTGTGGGGGGGGGGGGGGGGGGGGGGGGGGTTCGCCCGGGGAGCCATACAAGCTAGAACCGCCACTGTGTACAGTAATAAAGTCAAGTTTGGGACAATGTGTTTTTTGCAACAACTTAAGTGCAAAGTGACAGTGAGCCAGAGTGCATTTTCTCGTAAAATATTTCCCCCTTTTTTCTTTGGTCTTGAGCAAATAAATGCTGTCGCAACCAATATCCAAATCAATTCTACTATTATTGGAAATTATTCTGCCTACCGATCCCCTACATCGGCTGTGAGACACGGTAGCCTGGCCTACACTTTGACAGTCATCTATTTGTAATCAATTTGTTAAGTAATCCATCCACATATCTCTTGACATGACATCCACACTGCTGGACAATTTACACAATGTATTCTACTAGCTAGTGTCTCAACTAAGGCTACAATAGCTTACGGACAAATTGTACGCTTCAGCGATGCTAATCGGGAAGAGGCAGGAGACCTTCACATTCAGGGCTGTGTATTTATCCAGCATGAAGTTCCCAGACACAAGCTGCTAGGTGGGATGGAATGGGGGCTCAGTCCTTCTGTCTCTAGAACGGGGCTGCGCGCTATGCAGAACAGAAGCTGCTGAGCCAAGCAGACGCTCGAAGTCAACAGCCGAACCGTTCGGTAACGGGCGGAAAGTGAAGGCAAAGGTGAAGTCCTACAGAAAGCAACGGACAACGGATAAATTGACACCAGACACAACGGAGGGCGCCAAGGATGTATAATTCACATCGTCGTCTCATCGTTTAGAGAGAGACTGAGGAACAGAAAGGACCGTTTTGGAATCAAGCTCCTCTGTGCCATTCGGTTGTTCGGGGGCGGCGGAGACTGGTTGTTTACGGCTAGATTATCTTGGACGGAGTGATAACAACGTGATATTACGAAGGAAAATCCTGCCTGTTCCGTGCATTTGGCGGTGAGTATTGAGACTTGTTTTAAATGTTTTTATGGTGCTTTGTGAGGGATGAGAGTGGGGTTTACAGCTGTGGATTATAGGAGCGGGGACTTTCACGGTAAGGCACGCGCTCCTCTGGGAGAGACAAGTTACTGAAATCGTTGCATCAAACTGCTGAAGACTTCAGGTAGCCTGTTACATCATCATCATCATCATAATCATAATAATAATATGAATTTCCTTAATGCTTCATCTCAATAAATATAAGTCTTACATAACAGGTTGCTTTTCTCTTCTAAATAAGATAGTAAGAATATAATATCACTGTTTTTACAGCAAAAGACAAGATGTTGCGTCATGCCTTCTATTTAGTTACAATGGTATTTAATGTGTGACAGCTATTACACTGCAGTTATTTATTGAAAGTGGATATGCTACAGACTGACATTGTGCATTTAGCCCACTCTCAGATCAGTTAGTTAGAGCCTTTTGTCTTCTCTCTGTTTTTGTATTTGGCCAAAACAATAATGAACACCTTTCTTTCCGATTAGTTGCTGCAATAGCAATATATTTATTTTTACAGCCAAAACCCACATATTGCTGAGCAGTAGTAAGACTGGCCACAAAAGAGTTGCCTGGCTTTTGTTATTCATTGCTTGCTTCCAGCATTTACACACAGAGAGAGAGAGGGAGAGAGAGAATGTGTGTGTGTGTGTGTGTGTGTGTGTGTGTGAGTGTGAGTGTGTGTGTGTGTGTGTGTGTGTGTGTGTGTGTGTGTGTGTGTGTGTGACCATTCACTGAAAGCTGGATTCAGTCCCTTCAGTGGATGTCTTGCTCTTAGGTCCTCCAGTCAGAGCCAGTTTAGAGTGGCCATTTCCCTACAGGGCAGGCGGATTACAATGTTCACTTTTCCCTCTGTAGTGGAGGTTGCATTGAAATACTTGGTCAATGTAGAATTGAGCCCAGAGAAGCATGGTGCTGTTATTCTATTTGTGACACACCCTGGACTATACCCTGGACTACACCTGGACTATACCCTGGACTACACCCTGTACTACACCCTGGACTGTACCCTGGACTACACCCTGGACTACACCCTGGACTGTACCCTGGACTACACCCTGCACTACACCCGGGACTATACCCTGGACTACACCTGGACTATACCCTGGACTACACCTGGACTATACCCTGGACTACACCCTGGACTACACCCTGGACTGTACCCTGGACTACACGCTGGACTACACCCTGGACTACACCCTGGACTACACCCTGGACTACACACTGGACTACAACCTGGACTACACCATGGACTACACCCTGGACTACACCCTGGACTGTACACTGGACTACACCCTGGACTACACCCTGGACTACACCATGGACTACACCCTGGACTATACCCTGGACTACACCCTGGACTATAACCTGGACTACACCCTGGACTACACCCTAGACTACACCCTGGACTACACTACCGGTCAAAAGTTTTAGAACACCTACTCATTCCAGGGTTTTTCTTTATTTTGACTATTTTCTACATTGTAGAATAATAGTGAAGACATTGAAACTATGAAATAACACATATGGAATCATGTAGTAACCAAAGAAGGTTTAAACAAATCAAAATATATTTTATTTTTGAGATTCTTTAAATAGCCACCTTTTGCCATAATGGCAGCTTTGCACACTCTTTGCATTCTCTCAACCAGCTTCATGAGGTAGTCACCTGGAATGCATTTCAATGAACAGGTGTGCCTTGTTAAAAGTTCATTTGTGGAATTTCTTTCCTTCTTAATGCGTTTGAGTTGTGTTGTGACAAGGTAGGGGTGGTATTCAGAAGATATCCCTATTTGGTAAAACACCAAGTCCACATTAGAACAGCTCAAATAAGCAAAGAGAAACGACAGTCCATCATTATTTTAAGACATGAATATCAGTCAATACGGAACATTTAAAGAACTTAGAAAGTTTCTTCAAGTGCAGTCGCAAAAACCTTCAAGCGCTATGATGAAACTGGCTCTCATGAGGACCGCCACAGGAAAGGAAGACCCAGAGATACCTCTGCTGCAGAGGATAAGTTCATTAGAGTAAACCAGCCTTTGAAATTGCAGCCCAAATAAATGCTTCACAGAGTTCAAGTAACAGACACATCTCAACATCAACTATTCAGAGAAAACTGTGTGAATCAGGCCTTCATGGTCGAATTGCTGCAAAGAAACCACTAATAAGGGACATCAATAAGAAAAAGAGACTTGCTTTGGGCCAAGAAACACGGACAATGGACATTAGACCGGTGGAAATTGGAGATTTGTGGTTTCTGTCTGCCATGTCGATGTGAGACGCGGTGTGGGTGAACGGATGATCTCCGCATGTGTATTTCCCACTGTGAAGCATGGAGGAGGAGGTGTTATGGTGTGGGGGTGCTTTTCTGGTGACACTGTCATATTTTGATAACAAGGAGTCTAAAATGGTCAATGATTTCTGTATAGAGTTAGCTACAAAGCAACAGACACTGCCGTTGAGTAAATCCCTGTGCTGTATCTCGTGTGTCAGGCACCTCTTGGCGGTTTTTCCTGCTGCTCTCAGCTCCCTCCTATCATTGACCCTTCACCCCTTAATCTAAGTTGGGCTGATAAGGCTATACGGTTTCTGTCAACTCATATATCATTATAATTTTCTTAATGTCCATTGTTATTTTGATGCTGACAGTTCTGCAATTAAACCTCCTTAGATTCCCAGACATTTCTCAGAAGGAGAGTTTTTTTGAGGGGTTGTGTTGCATTAAAACCTCCTTAGATTCCCAGACATTTCTCAGACGGAGAGGTTTTTTGAGGGGTCCGTGTTGCATTAAAACCTCCTTAGATTCCCAGACATTTCTCAGAAGGAGAGGTTTTTTGAGGGGTCCGTGTTGCATTAAAACCTCCTTAGATTCCCAGACATTTCTCAGAAGGAGAGGTTTTTTGAGGGGTCCGTGTTGCATTAAAACCTCCTTAGATTCCCAGACATTTCTCAGACGGAGAGGTTTTTTGAGGGGTCCGTGTTGCATTAAAACCTCCTTAGATTCCCAGACATTTCTCAGACGGAGAGGTTTTTTGAGGGGTCCGTGTTGCATTAAAACCTCCTTAGATTCCCAGACATTTCTCAGACGGAGAGGTTTTTTGAGGGGTCCGTGTTGCATTAAAACCTCCTTAGATTCCCAGACATTTCTCAGACGGAGAGGTTTTTTGAGGGGTCCGTGTTGCATTAAAACCTCCTTAGATTCCCAGACATTTCTCAGACGGAGAGGTTTTTTGAGGGGTCCGTGTTGCATTAAAACCTCCTTAGATTCCCAGACATTTCTCAGACGGAGAGGTTTTTTGAGGGGTCCGTGTTGCATTAAAACCTCCTTAGATTCCCAGACATTTCTCAGAAGGAGAGGTTTTTTGAGGGGTCTGTTGTGCATGTGGTCTGAATACAGAATGGGTTTTATGCGCCTTTGAAAGTACCTTTGTGTTGTTACAGAACTTAAATGGTGATCTAGGGAATAGGGTGCCATTTTTAATCGTTTACATTTTATTTCACCTTTATTTACCATTTGGGACGCAACCTGAGGTTATTATGAGACTATAGAGGTTATTATGAGACTATATAGGTTGTCGCCATCAGTTCCATGTTAGGGAGTAAATCCGTCTGGCTCACAGCAGATGCTGTTTGCAAATGACTTTCCAGTATTTAAATCCACTTTCTTCTTGCCTTGTGTGTTTTAGGAAATATACTTACTGCAGTGTTGAAGCTCAAACATGTTTTGGGGTCCAGAGAATTACTGCAGTGTTGAAGCTCAAACATGTTTTGGGGTCCAGAGAATTACTGCAGTGGTGAAGCTCAAACATGTTTTGGGGTCCAGAGAATTACTACAGTGGTGAAACTCAAACATGTTTTGGGGTCCAGAGAATTACTGCAGTGGTGAAGCTCAAACATGTTTTGGGGTCCAGAGAATTACTACAGTGGTGAAACTCAAACATGTTTTGGGGTCCAGAGAATTACTGCAGTGTTGAAGCTCAAACATGTTTTGGGGTCCAGAGAATTACTACAGTGGTGAAACTCACATTTGAGGAAAAGGTAAATATGATCTAGTGTTTTTTTTGTGTGTAGATTTCCCTCCAAAGTGGAGTGAGTTTAGAGGAATGTTAAGTCGTTACCTGTAGCATGGCTCAGAATGTCTTAGAATTGAGTGTGATTGACTTGATGGTGTGAAGCAGGGGGTGCCCAACAGGTCGATCGCCAGATACCAGTAGCTCACAGCCCACCTATGAGTAGCTCGCCAAACTATTCTGAAAATACATGCAAACTGTCATTTAAACAAATCTCACAAGTATCAGACACCACAAGATCCCAGCTACTATCTTATCAAAGCAACATTGATATTATCCCACCCCTGGTTAGCCGCTATTGGCTTAAAAAGCCAAACGTAACACAATATCTGCCAATTAGTTTCCAGCAATATTGCCCCTGTCTGTCTGTGTGGTGCGCGTGTTTGTCTAACACTCCGTGTGTAGCCAGTTGATGTGATAACCCGTCTTGTGGGTTGGCAGAAATACTTTCCCCAAAACCTTCTCAATTAAATGTTAACTGTATGATATAAAATATGTAAATTGTATATATTATATGTTTTTGGTAAACTTTGCCATGAAACGAGCAGCAGCAATACAGGACCATATGCTATACCAGCACGTTATATGGCACGTTCCTCACTCGCTAAATGCACAATTAAAGGGCCAGATGCACAATTAAAGGGAAATTACACTCAAACATCGAAATGTGTAATTCTTCCAGATTGAATTATTGATATCAACTCAAAACATCAAATTTAGTTGTTTCTCTAGGAACACTTGTAAACATCCCATTTAGTTGTTTCTCTAAGAACACTTGTAAACATACCATTTAGTAGTTTCTCTAAGAATACTTGTAAAAATCCCATTTAGTTGACAACATAGTGCCCTACTTCCTCTCTAAGGACCAGGGATGAGTTGAAAACATAGTGCCCTACTTCCTCTCTAAGGACCAGGGAAGAGTTGACAACATAGTGCCCTACTTCCTCTCTAAGGACCAGGGAAGAGTTGACAACATAGTGTCCTACTTCCTCTCTAAGGACCAAGGAAGAGTTGCAGGGGAGAGGAGAAGAATGGACCTATTTGAAAGCTAGAAAGAAATGAGTAGCTCTCGTGCTAGAAAAGGTTGGAGACCCCTGATGTTAAGCATGCACACATAGCCTAGTGTATATACTAATACAACCCACACATAGCCTAGTGTATATACCAATACAACCCACACATAGCCCAGTGTATATACTAATACAACCCACACATAGCCTAGTCTATATAGCTTGTTTCTTTCAACGTTTTTGCACAAATGTGTTTGCATCCCTGTTAGTGAGCATTGCTTCTTTCCAAGATAATACATCCACCTGACAGGTGTGGCACATCAAGAAGATTATTAAAAAGCACAATCATTACACAGGTGCACCTTGTGCTGGGGACAATAAAAGGCCACTCAAAAATGTGCAGTTTTGCCACATGACACAATGCCACAAATGTCTCAAGTATTGAGGAGCATGCAATTGGCATGCTGACTGCAGGAATGTTCACCACAGCTGTTTCCAGAGAATTTAGTGTTTCTCTACCATAAGCTGCCTCCAATGTCGTTTTCGAGAATTTGGCAGTAAGCCTCACAACCGCAGACCACATGTATCCACGCCAGCACAGGACCATTTCCGGCTTCTTCACCTGCAGGATTGTCTGAGCCCAGCCACCTGAACAGCTGATGAAACTGAGCAGCCACCTGGACAGCTGATGAAACTGAGCTTTCTGTCTTTAATAATGCTTTTTTTGTGGGTTTAAACTCATCCTGATTGGCCTGGCTCCCCAGTGGCCCCTGCTCAGTCATGTGAAATCCATAGATAAGGGCCTAATGAATTGAATTAACTGATTTCCTCATATTAACTTTAATTCAGTAAAATTGTTGCATTCCTATTTTTGTTCAGTATATATATATGAGACTTTCACACACAAGTCTACCCTAGTAGGCCATTTACCTTGTAATCGCTCAGTGTTTCACTCTCCCAAAGTACCTTAATTGAACTCCTGTGAGCGGAATAGCCCGTTGAGTTTTCTGCAGAACGAGTGAGATGCAGTTCTGTAATGATGGTATCAAGACAACTCAACAGAATAACAATTGTGGTATCATTGTTTTTCTGTTATCACTATGAAATTATCCTCAAGGTCAACTCATTTAGAATTTGACATGGATTCATGAGAGTGTTTTTATAAGATACTGCCTCACCCGCAAAACTCTTTCTCTTAATAAGAAGAGATATTGACTTGGGCCAAAAGGCTTGGGTTCATATCTAATTGAAAGAGACAATGCAGTGAAGCCTACACCTTGGGATTCTGGAGAAAAACAGTGTCCTCACAGTGACAAGAATGGGGGGTGGTGTGTGTGCTTGTGTGTGCTTGTGTGTAACAGTGTCTCACTGCGATCGGATAATGGGACCTCAGGGAGATAATGGGAGATAATGGGACCTCGGGAGATAATGAGAGATAATGGGACATCATGGATATAATGGGAGATAATGGGACATCATAGAGATAATGGGACCCCGGGGAGATAATGGGAGATAATGGGACCCCATGGAGATAATGGGACCTCTGCGATATAATGGAACTTCAGAGAGATAATGGGACCTTGGCGATATAATGGAACTTCAGAGAGATAATGGGACCTCAGGGAGATAATGGGGCCTCAGGGAGATCGAAGAGAGAGCGTCTCCAGATCACATGTTGTTATAAGCTACCCATCCAGCTTGTCTTGAGGATCACCTAGCGTCACAAACACTCATTTGTTCTCAGCATATTCATCGTAATAATGCAGTTTTTTTATTCATACATTTATTTGCACCAAAGAAAACAGTAATAGACAACAATACAGATGAAAACAAATTAGAAAAAAACAGTGTGCAGGTGTGTTGGAAGCCCAAGGGCTTATATGAAAACCACACCAGAAAAAAACAACATACATACATAAATACAAACAAACAGATAACAAAACCTACTAATTATACATGTATAAAGTCATTGATCAGTAAACAATGGGTGTGTGCATGTGAACCTACCTACAAAAACCTACTAATTATACATGTATAAATTAATTGATCAGTAATCAATGGGTGTGTGCATGTGAGTGTGTGGTTCATCAGGCTGACCCCCAGTCTTCATGGAGGAGATTACTGAGTAGTTTGGTTCATCAGGCTGATCCCCAGTCTTCATGGAGGAGATTACTGAGTAGTTTGCTTCATCAGGCTGATCCCCAGTCTTCACGGAGGAGATTACTGAGTAGTTTGGTTCATCAGGCTGATCTCCAGTCTTTATGGAGGAGATTACTGAGAAGTTTGGTTCATCAGGCTCACCTCCAGTCTTCATGGAGATTACTGAGTAGTTTGCTTCATCAGGCTGATCCCCAGTCTTCATGGAGGAGATTACTGAGTAATTTAGTTCATCAGGCTGATCCCCAGTCTTCATGGAGGAGATCACTGAGAAGTTTGGTTCATCAGGCTGACCCCCAGTCTTCACGGAGGAGATTACTGAGAAGTTTGGTTCATCAGGCTCACCTCCAGTCTTCATGGAGATTACTGAGTAGTTTGCTTCATCAGGCTGATCCCCAGTCTTCATGGAGGAGATTACTGAGTAATTTAGTTCATCAGGCTGATCCCCAGTCTTCATGGAGGAGATTACTGAGTAGTTTGGTTCATCAGGCTGATCCCCAGTCTTCATGGAGGAGATTACTGAGAAGTTTGGTTCATCAGGCTGACCCCCAGTCTTCATGGAGGAGATTACTGAGAAGTTTGGTTCATCAGGCTCACCTCCAGTCTTCATGGAGATTACGGAGTAGTTTTCTTCATCAGGCTGATCCCCAGTCTTCATGGAGGAGATTACTGAGTAGTTTGGTTCATCAGGCTGATCCCCAGTCTTCATGGAGGAGATTACTGAGAAGTTTGGTTCATCAGGCTCACCTCCAGTCTTCATGGAGATTACTGAGTAGTTTGGTTCATCAGGCTGACCAGCAGTCTTCATGGAGGAGATTACTGAGTAGTTTGGTTCATCAGGCTGACCCCCAGTCTTCATGGAGGAGATTACTGAGGAGTTTGGTTCATCAGGCTGATCCCCAGTCTTCATGGAGGAGATTACTGAGAAGTTTGGTTCATCAGGCTCACCTCCAGTCTTCATGGAGATTACTGAGTAGTTTGGTTCATCAGGCTGACCAGCAGTCTTCATGGAGGAGATTACTGAGTAGTTTGGTTCATCAGGCTGACCCCCAGTCTACATGGAGGAGATTACTGAGGAGTTTGGTTCATCAGGCTGACCCCAGTCTTCATGGAGATTACAGAATAGTTTGGTTCATCAGGCTGACCCCCAGTCTTCATGATTCATCAGGCTGACCCCCAGTCTTCATGGTTCATCAGGCTGACCTCCAGTCTTCATGGAGGAGATTACTGTGTAGTTTGGTTCATCAGGCTGACCTCCAGTCTTCATGGAGATTACTGAGTAGTTTGGTTCATCAGGCTGACCTCCAGTCTTCTTGGAGGAGATTACTGAGTAGTTTGGTCCATCAGGCTGATCCCCAGTCTTCATGGAGGAGATTACTGAGTAGTTTGGTTCATCAGGCTGACCCCCAGTCCTCGTGGAGGAGATTACTGAGTAGTTTGGTACATCAGGCAAACCCCCAGTCTTCATGGAGATTACTGAGTAGTTTGGTTCATCAGGCTGATCTCCAGTCTTCATGTAGGAGATTACTGAGTAGTTTGGTACATCAGGCAAACCCCCAGTCTTCATGGAGGAGATTACTGAGTAGTTTGGTTCATCAGGCTGATCTCCAGTCTTCATGTAGGAGATTACTGAGTAGTTTGGTACATCAGGCAAACCCCCAGTCTTCATGGAGATTACTGAGTAGTTTGGTTCATCAGGCTGACCCCCAGTCTTCATGGAGGAGATTACTGAGTAGTTTGGTTCATCAGGCTGATCCCCAGTCTTCATGGAGATTACTGAGTAGTTTTGTTCATCAGGCTGACTCCCCAGTCTTCATGGTTCATCAGGCTGACCTCAAGTCTTCATGGAGGAGATTACTGAGTAGTTTGGTTCATCAGGCTGACCCCCAGTCTTCATGGAGGAGATTACTGAGTAGTTTGGTACATCAGGCAAACCCCCAGTCTTCATGGAGATTACTGAGTAGTTTGGTTCATCAGGCTGACCCTCAGTCTTCAAGGAGGAGATTAGGAGATTACTGAGTAGTTTGGTTCATCAGGCTGACCCCCAGTCTTCATCGAGGAGATTACTGAGTAGTTTGGTACATCAGGCTGACTCCCCAGTCTTCATGGTTCATCAGGATGACCTCCAGTCTTCATGGTTCATCAGGCTGACTCCCCAGTCTTCATGGTTCATCAGGCTGACCTCAAGTCTTCATGGAGGAGATTACTGAGTAGTTTGGTTCATCAGGCTGGACCCCCAGTCTTCGCTTGAAATTATTGAGGGATGATGATGTTTTGGCAATGTGAAGATATGAATTCCGGAGTATGGTACCTCTGTATCTGAAAGAGAATTGACTATGTGAGGTGTGGCAGTGGTTAGGGTGAAGGTTATGCAGTGTCTTGTGTTGTATAGATGGATTTCAGAATTAACCTGGAAGAATCCATTGAAGGGTTTAGGTCAACTGTCTGGGACCTGGAAGAATCCATTGAAGGGTTTAGGTAATCTGTCTGGGAGATATGAGTATTTGTAGACGAAAGGGCATAATTGGTGTACATTAATGCCCTAAATAGACAGGATATTGTGTTTCTTAAACAAAGGTGCAGATGAAGCCAGGTAATTAGAGGTGGCTAGTCTTACACATTTATTTTGTATAATGAGTACATTG
Organism: Oncorhynchus mykiss; assembly: GCF_057628025.1. Taxonomy (NCBI): domain Eukaryota; kingdom Metazoa; phylum Chordata; class Actinopteri; order Salmoniformes; family Salmonidae; genus Oncorhynchus; species Oncorhynchus mykiss. The sequence goes on along the minus strand of NC_143048.1, from coordinate 51,565,837 downwards.
TGTAGGTAGGAGGCATATGCACTGGCCCAGAAAAAACTACAAATTATTCTGATGACACCAACAGATTTCATCACTTTACTGCAGACTGAATGTGATCTTTCCAGGAATCCTTTTCATCTATTAAAACTCTGAGGAATCTAGTAGATGTGACTTGTTTCATTTCATTCCTACCAATTGAGGTCATGGCTCTTTTTTTGAATAATATTTCTTATTCCTACTAGTAAATACTATAAAGTTGGATTTTAACATTTAAAGATAAGTTGTTTATCTGGAACCATTCAGAAAATTAGTGATGGGGTGCTGCATCATATGACCTGGCCTCCACAATCACCCGACCTCAACCCAATTGAGATGGTTTTGGTTTGACTTGGACTGCAGAGTGAAGGAACAGCAGCTAACAAGTGCTCAGCATATGTGGGAACTCCTTCAAGACTGTTGTAAAAGCATTCCAGGTGAAGCCGGTTGAGAGAATGCCAAGAGAGTGCAAAGCTGTCATCAAGGCAAAGGGTGGCTAATTTGAAGAATCTCAAATATAAAATATATTTGGAGTTGTTTAACACTTTTTTGGTTGCTACATGATGTTATTTAATAGTGTTGATGTCTTCACTATTATTCTACAATGTAGAAAATAGTAAAAATAAAGAAAAAAGCTTGAATGAGTAGGTGTGTCCAAACTTTTGAATGGAACTGTACATTAGCGGGTCAGTAAACGAGGAAGTGATTTCACCAAAGAGTGACCAATCTCATCATGACCAGCTGCTGATATCTTTAAGTTACCTACAGTATGACCTACATCACCTCCATTGCATCAGGAAGATCAAACTGAAGCAGAGAAGGGAAATGTCCCTTAACGTAATCCATCCACCAGTTTTCTTTATTTTCTTTGACAGAGAGGAACCCACGTTCACAAAAAAGTTATTAAATTCACACGAAATAACATCAGGAAATTACATCAGGTCTTATTTCCAACAATACATTGAGATGGAATATTTGTAGTGTTAGGTTCTTATTTTTCAGAGTAAATAACTCACGGACACTAGAGAAGCTTTAACCAAGTTTAATTATTCTCAAAGGTTCTGTACAGCTGTAATAAGACAGCAAAACATTTCTCACATCACAGTTATATACATCCTACTTAAAACACTCCTCCTCTCCAATCCTTACAGTTTATGGTTTAACAGGAAGCTAATAAAGAGGGTAACAGGATAACAAACCTTTATTACTGCCTTAAAATAATCTGTCCTCACCTCCTGACCTCAACCCCTCCTTCATCTAATCCACAGATGTCCATTGGGGTTTCTTCAGAGTACCATTAACTTCTGACATAACCCAGTCTCTTTCATTTCCTATCATTCATTTACTACCTCAATGATCAAAGTTTAGCCGATTCTAACATTAGATAACGTTTCTTATTCAACAGTTGATTGATAATTTTCCACACTATACTTTTTGTAATTGCAGAATTCAGGGGAGAGGGATTTGTGAGAAAATGTGTTGTTTTTTTGAGACGGGTTGTAAACCAAGGTTTCTAGAACCCATCTGCTGTTCTCAAAGGATTTAATTAAGGGAAAGCATTGGTGAAAAACACAATTGAAAGATGTGAGGGAAGTCTGGTAAGCAGCAAATGTCCCCATGAAATATCATCAATCAACATCTTAAAGTGTTCATAATTACTTTTGTTAAATATTCTACCCTTAATGCTACTAATCATTCCCATCTGTTCATGTCCAGCTGCCAAAGAGAAGTGGGAAATTGGAAAGTTGTCAGAAACGTCAGAATACAGTATACCTGTATTAGCCACATTATTCAAAGAATTTGTAAAATATGGTGAATAAGGGTGTCAGATGAACGGGTCACTCTGTGTGCTTATAGATGAGGGAATACAGATGAACGGGTCACTCTGTGTGCTTATAGATGAGGGAATACAGATAGATGGAGTACAAAGTATGTCAATCTGTGTGCTTATAGATGAGGAGATACAGATGAATGGGTCACTCTGTGTGCTTATAGATGAGGGAATACAGATAGATGGAGTATAAAGTATGTCACTCTGTGTGCTTATAGATGAGGAGATACAGATGAACGGGTCACTCTGTGTGCTTATAGATGAGGAGATACAGATGAACGGGTCACTCTGTGTGCTTATAGATGAGGAGATACAGATAGATGGAGTATAACGTATGTCACTCTGTGTGCTTATAGATGTGGGAATACAGATGAACGGGTCACTCTGTGTGCTTATAGATGTGGGAATACAGATGAACGGGTCACTCTGTGTGCTTATAGATGAGGGAATACAGATGAACGGGTCACTCTGTGTGCTTATAGATGAGGGAATACAGATAGATGGAGTACAAAGTATGTCAATCTGTGTGCTTATAGATGAGGAGATACAGATGAACGGGTCACTCTGTGTGCTTATAGATGAGGAGATACAGATAGATGGAGTATAACGTATGTCACTCTGTGTGCTTATAGATGTGGGAATACAGATGAACGGGTCACTCTGTGTGCTTATAGATGAGGAGATACAGATGAACGGGTCACTCTGTGTGCTTATAGATGAGGGAATACAGATGAACGGGTCACTCTGTGTGCTTATAGATGAGGAGATACAGATGAACGGGTCACTCTGTGTGCTTATAGATGAGGGAATACAGATGAACGGGTCACTCTGTGTGCTTATAGATGAGGAGATACAGATGAACGGGTCACTCTGTGTGCTTATAGATGAGGGAATACAGATGAACGGGTCACTCTGTGTGCTTATAGATGAGGGGATACAGGTGAACGGGTCACTCTGTGTGCTTATAGATGAGGGGATACAGGTGAACGGGTCACTCTGTGTGCTTATAGATGAGGGGATACAGGTGAACGGGTCACTCTGTGTGCTTATAGATGAGGGGATATGGGTGAACGGGTCACTCTGTGTGCTTATAGATGAGGGAATACAGATGAACGGGTCACTCTGTGTGCTTATAGATGAGGGAATACAGATAGATGGAGTATAAAGTATGTCACTCTGTGTGCTTATAGATGAGGAGATACAGATGAACGGGTCACTCTGTGTGCTTATAGATGAGGAGATACAGATAGATGGAGTGTAAAGTATTCAACAAGTCAGATGTTACAACAAACTTTAAATACGTTTGTTGTAATCATCCAATAGAAAACACATTTTATCTTAATTATTAATCAAATCCAAGGTTGATGGCAAGGATATCAATGAAAATACCAATGTCAGAGCCGGGTGGCCTATAGATGGATCCAATTACCACTTTTTTATCACCAAGAAATGAACAGGAGGGAATTTCTATGAAAAGAGATTCAGCATCAATGTTATCAGATGTAAGTGCGAGGTCCTCTCTTACAAAGAATTGAAAACGTTTATGAACCAAAATGGACCCTCCTCCTCCCACTCTTGATGTTCTCCAGTGGTGAAACACATTATAAGGAGTCATGTTAAAGCATGATTGTCTCTTCAGTCAACCAGCTTTCTGAAAAGGCAACAGTGGAACAATCACGACTGAGAGAAAACAGATAATGAACAAGGTGGTCATTATTTTTAGGAAGACTGTGAACGTTCAACTGAAAGGTAGAAAATACGGTTGTCTTGTTATTAGATCAATTAAATTGCTTAACATTATAGTAATCACAAATGATAGACTTAAATTTCAGGAAATTTGAATCTCGACAAACACAATCATTATTATCTAATGCTTTAAACACCATGTTATCAGGGTTGATATCTTTGGCTTCATTAATAAGACCATGTTATCAGAGTTGATATCTTTGGCTTCATTAATATCTAACAGGTTAGAGACCATGTTATCAGGGTTGATATCCCTGGCTTCATTAATATCTAACAGGTTAGAGACCATGTTATCAGGGTTGATATCCTTGGCTTCATTAATATCTAACAGGTTAGAGACCATGTTATCAGAGTTGATATCGTTGGCTTCATTAATATCTAACAGGTTAGAGACCATGTTATCAGAGTTGATATCCTTGGCTTCATTAATAAGACCATGTTATCAGGGTTGATATCCCTGGCTTCAATAATATCTAACAGGTTAAAGACCATATTATCATGGTTTATATCCTTGGCTTCATTAATATCTAACAGGTTAGAGACCATGTTATCAGGGTTGATATCCCTGGCTTCATTAATATCTAACAGGTTAGAGACCATGTTATCAGGGTTGATATCCTTGGCTTCATTAATATCTAACAGGTTAGAGACCATGTTATCAGAGTTGATATCCCTGGCTTCATTAATATCTAACAGGTTAGAGACCATGTTATCAGGGTTGATATCCCTGGCTTCATTAATATCTAACAGGTTAGAGACCATGTTATCAGGGTTGATATCCTTGGCTTCATTAATATCTAACACGTTAGAGACCATGTTATCAGGGTTGATATCCTTGCCTTCATTAATATCTAACAGGTTAGAGACAATGTTATCAGGATTGACATTGTTGGCTTCATTAATAAGACCATGTTATCAGGGTTGATATCGTTGGCTTCATTAATATCTAACAGGTTAGAGACCATATTATCAGGGTTGATATCCCTGGCTTCATTAATATCTAACAGGTTAGAGACCATGTTATAAGGGTTGATATCCCTGGCTTCATCAATATATAACAGGTTAGAGGCCATGTTATCAGGGTTGATATACCTGGCTTCATTAATATCTAACAGGTTATAGACCATGTTATCAGAGTTGATATCCCTGGCTTCATTAATATCTAACAGGTTAGAGACCATGTTATCAGGGTTGATATCCCTGGCTTCATAAATATCTAACAGGTTAGAGACCATGTTATCAGAGTTGATATCCTTGGCTTCATTAATATCTAACAGGTTAGAGACCATGTTATCAGGGTTGAAATCATTGGCTTCATTAATATCTAACAGGTTAGAGACCATGTTATCAGGGTTGATATCCCTGGCTTCATTAATATCTAACAGGTTAGAGACCGTGTTATCAGGGTTGATATCCCTGGCTTCATTAATATCTAGCAGGTTAGAGACCATGTTATCAGGGTTGATATCTCTGGCTTCATTAATATCTAACAGGTTAGAGACCATGTTATCAGGGTTGATATCCTTGGCTTCATTAATATCTAACAGGTTAGAGACCATGTTATCAGGGTTGATATCCTTGGCTTCATTAATATCTAACAGGTTAGAGACCATGTTATCAGGGTTGATATCCCTGGCTTCATTAATATCTAACAGGTTAGAGACCATGTTATAAGAGTTGATAACCTTGGTTTCATTAATATCTAACAGGTTAGAGACCATGTTATCAGGGTTGATATCCTTGGCTTCATTAATATCTAACAGGTTAGAGGCCATGTTATCAGGGTTGATATCCCTGGCTTCATTAATATCTAACAGGTTAGAGACCATGTTATAAGGGTTGATATCCTTGGCTTCATTAATATCTAACAGGTTAGAGACCATGTTATCAGGGTTGATATCCTTGGCTTCATTAATATCTAACAGGTTAGAGACCATGTTATCAGGGTTGATATCCTTGGCTTCATTAATAAGACCATGTTATAAGAGTTGATATCCCTGGCTTCATTAATATCTAACAGGTTATAGACCATGTTATCAGAGTTGATATCCCTGGCTTCATTAATATCTAACAGGTTAGAGACCATGTTATCAGGGTTGATATCCCTGGCTTCATAAATATCTAACAGGTTAGAGACCATGTTATCAGGGTTGATATCCCTGGCTTCATTAATATCTAACAGGTTAGAGACCATGTTATCAGGGTTGATATCCTTGGCTTCATAAATATCTAACAGGTTAGAGACCATGTTATCAGAGTTGATATCCTTGGCTTCATTAATATCTAACAGGTTAGAGACCATGTTATCAGGGTTGAAATCATTGGCTTCATTAATATCTAACAGGTTAGAGACCATGTTATCAGAGTTGATATCCTTGGCTTCATTAATAAGACCATGTTATCAGGGTTGATATCCTTGGCTTCATTAATATCTAACAGGTTAGAGACCATGTTATCAGGGTTGATATCCTTGGCTTCATTAATATCTAACAGGTTAGAGACCATGTTATCAGGGTTGATATCCCTGGCTTCATTAATATCTAACAGGTTAGAGACCATGTTATCAGGGTTGATATCCTTTGCTTCATTAATATCTAACAGGTTAGAGACCATGCAATCAGGGTTGATATCCCTGGCTTCATTAATATCTAACAGGTTAGAGACCATGTTATCAGGGTTGATATCCTTGGCTTCATTAATATCTAACAGGTTAGAGACCATGTTATCAGAGTTGATATCCCTGGCTTCATTAATATCTAACAGGTTAGAGACCATGTTATCAGGGTTGATATCCTTGGCTTCATTAATATCTAACAGGTTAGAGACCATGTTATCAGGGTTGATATCCCTGGCTTCATTAATATCTAACAGGTTAGAGACCATGTTATAAGGGTTGATATCCTTGGCTTCATTAATATCTAACAGGTTAGAGACCATGTTATCAGGGTTGATATCCTTGGCTTCATTAATATCTAACAGGTTAGAGACCATGTTATCAGAGTTGATATCCTTGGCTTCATTAATATCTAACAGGTTAAAGACCATGTTATCAGGGTGATATCCCTGGCTTCATTAATATCTAACAGGTTAGAGACCATGTTATCAGAGTTGATATCCTTGGCTTCATTAATAAGACCATGTTATCAGGGTTGATATCCTTGGCTTCATTAATATCTAACAGGTTAGAGACCATGTTATCAGGGTTGATATCCTTGGCTTCATTAATATCTAACAGGTTAGAGACCATGTTATCAGGGTTGATATCCCTGGCTTCATTAATATCTAACAGGTTAGAGACCATGTTATCAGGGTTGATATCCTTTGCTTCATTAATATCTAACAGGTTAGAGACCATGCAATCAGTGTTGATATCCCTGGCTTCATTAATATCTAACAGGTTAGAGACCATGTTATCAGGGTTGATATCCTTGGCTTCATTAATATCTAACAGGTTAGAGACCATGTTATCAGAGTTGATATCCCTGGCTTCATTAATATCTAACAGGTTAGAGACCATGTTATCAGGGTTGATATCCCTGGCTTCATTAATATCTAACAGGTTAGAGACCATGTTATCAGGGTTGATATCCTTGGCTTCATTAATATCTAACACGTTAGAGACCATGTTATCAGGGTTGATATCGTTGGCTTCATTAATATCTAACAGGTTAGAGACCATGTTATCAGAGTTGATTTCCCTGGCTTCATTAATATCTAACAGGTTAGAGACAATGTTATCAGGGTTGACATCGTTGGCTTCATTAATAAGACCATGTTATCAGGGTTGATATCCCTGGTTTCATTAATATCTAACAGGTTAGAGACCATGTTATCAGGGTTGATATCCTTGCCTTCATTAATATCTAACAGGTTAGAGACCATGTTATCAGGGTTGATATCGTTGGCTTCATTAATATCTAACAGGTTAGAGACCATATTATCAGGGTTGATATCCCTGGCTTCATTAATATCTAACAGGTTAGAGACCATGTTATAAGGGTTGATATCCCTGGCTTCATCAATATATAACAGGTTAGAGGCCATGTTATCAGGGTTGATATACCTGGCTTCATTAATATCTAACAGGTTATAGACCATGTTATCAGAGTTGATATCCCTGGCTTCATTAATATCTAACAGGTTAGAGACCATGTTATCAGGGTTGATATCCCTGGCTTCATAAATATCTAACAGGTTAGAGAACATGTTATCAGAGTTGATATCCTTGGCTTCATTAATATCTAACAGGTTAGAGACCATGTTATCAGGGTTGAAATCCTTGGCTTCATTAATATCTAACAGGTTAGAGACCATGTTATCAGGGTTGATATCCCTGGCTTCATTAATATCTAACAGGTTAGAGACCGTGTTATCAGGGTTGATATCCCTGGCTTCATTAATATCTAGCAGGTTAGAGACCATGTTATCAGAGTTGATATCCTTGGCTTCATTAATATCTAACAGGTTAAAGACCATGTTATCAGGGTTGATATCCCTGGCTTCATTAATATCTAACAGGTTAGAGACCATGTTATCAGAGTTGATATCCTTGGCTTCATTAATAAGACCATGTTATCAGGGTTGATATCCTTGGCTTCATTAATATCTAACAGGTTAGAGACCATGTTATCAGGGTTGATATCCCTGGCTTCATTAATATCTAACAGGTTAGAGACCATGTTATCAGGGTTGATATCCTTGGCTTCATTAATATCTAACACGTTAGAGACCATGTTATCAGGGTTGATATCCTTGCCTTCATTAATATCTAACAGGTTAGAGACAATGTTATCAGGGTTGACATCGTTGGCTTCATTAATAAGACCATGTTATCAGGGTTGATATCCCTGGTTTCATTAATATCTAACAGGTTAGAGACCATGTTATCAGGGTTGATATCCTTGCCTTCATTAATATCTAACAGGTTAGAGACCATGTTATCAGGGTTGATATCCTTGGCTTCATTAATATCTAACACGTTAGAGACCATGTTATCAGGGTTGATATCCTTGCCTTCATTAATATCTAACAGGTTAGAGACAATGTTATCAGGGTTGACATCGTTGGCTTCATTAATAAGACCATGTTATCAGGGTTGATATCCCTGGTTTCATTAATATCTAACAGGTTAGAGACCATGTTATCAGGGTTGATATCCTTGCCTTCATTAATATCTAACAGGTTAGAGACCATGTTATCAGGGTTGATATCGTTGGCTTCATTAATATCTAACAGATTAGAGACCATATTATCAGGGTTGATATCTCTGGCTTCATTAATATCTAACAGGTTAGAGACCATGTTATAAGGGTTGATATCCCTGGCTTCATCAATATATAACAGGTTAGAGGCCATGTTATCAGGGTTGATATACCTGGCTTCATTAATATCTAACAGGTTATAGACCATGTTATCAGAGTTGATATCCCTGGCTTCATTAATATCTAACAGGTTAGAGACCATGTTATCAGGGTTGATATCCCTGGCTTCATAAATATCTAACAGGTTAGAGACCATGTTATCAGAGTTGATATCCTTGGCTTCATTAATATCTAACAGGTTAGAGACCATGTTATCAGGGTTGAAATCCTTGGCTTCATTAATATCTAACAGATTAGAGACCATGTTATCAGGGTTGATATCCCTGGCTTCATTAATATCTAACAGGTTAGAGACCGTGTTATCAGGGTTGATATCCCTGGCTTCATTAATATCTAGCAGGTTAGAGACCATGTTATCAGGGTTGATATCTCTGGCTTCATTAATATCTAACAGGTTAGAGACCATGTTATCAGGGTTGATATCCTTGGCTTCATTAATATCTAACAGGTTAGAGACCATGTTATCAGGGTTGATATCCTTGGCTTCATTAATATCTAACAGGTTAGAGACCATGTTATCAGGGTTGATATCCCTGGCTTCATTAATATCTAACAGGTTAGAGACCATGTTATAAGAGTTGATAACCTTGGTTTCATTAATATCTAACAGGTTAGAGACCATGTTATCAGGGTTGATATCCCTGGCTTCATTAATATCTAACAGGTTAGAGACCATGTTATCAGGGTTGATATCCTTGGCTTCATTAATATCTAACAGGTTAGAGACCATGTTATCAGGGTTGATATCCTTGGCTTCATTAATATCTAACACGTTAGAGACCATGTTATCTGGGTTGATATCCTTGCCTTCATTAATATCTAACAGGTTAGAGACAATGTTATCAGGGTTGACATCGTTGGCTTCATTAATAAGACCATGTTATCAGGGTTGATATCCCTGGTTTCATTAATATCTAACAGGTTAGAGACCATGTTATCAGGGTTGATATCCCTGGCTTCATTAATATCTAACAGGTTAGAGACCATGTTATAAGGGTTGATATCCCTGGCTTCATCAATATATAACAGGTTAGAGGCCATGTTATCAGGGTTGATATACCTGGCTTCATTAATATCTAACAGGTTAGAGACCATGTTATCAGGGTTGATATCCCTGGCTTCATAAATATCTAACAGGTTAGAGACCATGTTATCAGAGTTGATATCCTTGGCTTCATTAATATCTAACAGGTTAGAGACCATGTTATCAGGGTTGAAATCCTTGGCTTCATTAATATCTAACAGGTTAGAGACCATGTTATCAGGGTTGATATCCTTGGCTTCATTAATATCTAACAGGTTAGAGACCATGTTATCAGGGTTGATATCCTTGGCTTCATTAATATCTAACAGGTTAGAGACCATGTTATCAGGGTTGATATCCTTGGCTTCATTAATATCTAACAGGTTAGAGACCATGTTATCAGGGTTGATATCCTTGGCTTCATTAATATCTAACAGGTTAGAGACCATGTTATCAGGGTTGATATCCCTGGCTTCATTAATATCTAACAGGTTAGAGACCATGTTATAAGGGTTGATATCCTTGGCTTCATTAATATCTAACAGGTTAGAGACCATGTTATCAGGGTTGATATCCTTGGCTTCATTAATATCTAACAGGTTAGAGACCATGTTATCAGGGTTGATATCCTTGGCTTCATTAATATCTAACAGGTTAGCGACCATGTTATCAGGGTTCATATCCTTGGCTTCATTAATATCTAACAGGTTAGAGACCATGTTATCAGGGTTGATATCCCTGGCTTCATTAATATCTAACAGGTTAGAGACCATGTTATCAGGGTTGATATCCTTGGCTTCATTAATATCTAACAGGTTAGAGACCATGTTATCAGGGTTGATATCCTTGGCTTCATTAATATCTAACAGGTTAGAGACCATGTTATCAGGGTTGATATCCTTGGCTTCATTAATGAGACCATGTTATAAGAGTTGATATCCCTGGCTTCATTAGTATCTAACAGGTTAGAGACCATGTTATCAGGGTTGATATCCCTGGCTTCATTAATATCTAACAGGTTAGAGACCATGTTATCAGGGTTGATATCATTGGCTTCATTAATATCTAACAGGTTAGAGACCATGTTATCAGGGTTGATATTGTTGGCTTCATTAATATCTAACAGGTTAGAGACCATGTTATCAGGGTTGATATCCCTGGCTTCATTAATATCTAACAGGTTAGAGACCATGTTATCAGGGTTGATATCCTTGGCTTCATTAATATCTAACAGGTTAGAGACCATGTTATCAGGGTTCATATCCTTGGCTTCATTAATATCTAACAGGTTAGAGACCATGTTATCAGGGTTGATATCCCTGGCTTCATTAATATCTAACAGGTTAGAGACCATGTTATCAGGGTTGATATCCTTGGCTTCATTAATATCTAACAGGTTAGAGACCATGTTATCAGGGTTGATATCCTTGGCTTCATTAATATCTAACAGGTTAGAGACCATGTTATCAGGGTTGATATCCCTGGCTTCATTAATATCTAACAGGTTAGAGACCATGTTATCAGAGTTGATATCCCTGGCTTCATTAATATCTAACAGGTTAGAGACCATGTTATCAGGGTTGATATCCCTGGCTTCATTAATATCTAACAGGTTAGAGACCATGTTATCAGGGTTGATATCCTTGGCTTCATTAATATCTAACACGTTAGAGACCATGTTATCAGGGTTGATATCGTTGGCTTCATTAATATCTAACAGGTTAGAGACCATGTTATCAGAGTTGATTTCCCTGGCTTCATTAATATCTAACAGGTTAGAGACAATGTTATCAGGGTTGACATCGTTGGCTTCATTAATAAGACCATGTTATCAGGGTTGATATCCCTGGTTTCATTAATATCTAACAGGTTAGAGACCATGTTATCAGGGTTGATATCGTTGGCTTCATTAATATCTAACAGGTTAGAGACCATATTATCAGGGTTGATATCCTTGGCTTCATTAATATCTAACAGGTTAGAGACCATGTTATCAGGGTTGATATCCTTGGCTTCATTAATATCTAACAGGTTAGAGACCATGTTATCAGGGTTGATATCCCTGGCTTCATTAATATCTAACAGGTTAGAGACCATGTTATCAGAGTTGATATCCTTGGCTTCATTAATATCTAACAGGTTAGAGACCATGTTATCAGGGTTGAAATCCTTGGCTTCATTAATATCTAACAGGTTAGAGACCATGTTATCAGGGTTGATATCCTTGGCTTCATTAATATCTAACAGGTTAGAGACCATGTTATCAGGGTTGATATCCTTGGCTTCATTAATATCTAACAGGTTAGAGACCATGTTATCAGGGTTGATATCCTTGGCTTCATTAATATCTAACAGGTTAGAGACCATGTTATCAGGGTTGATATCCTTGGCTTCATTAATATCTAACAGGTTAGAGACCATGTTATCAGGGTTGATATCCCTGGCTTCATTAATATCTAACAGGTTAGAGACCATGTTATAAGGGTTGATATCCTTGGCTTCATTAATATCTAACAGGTTAGAGACCATGTTATCAGGGTTGATATCCTTGGCTTCATTAATATCTAACAGGTTAGAGACCATGTTATCAGGGTTGATATCCTTGGCTTCATTAATATCTAACAGGTTAGCGACCATGTTATCAGGGTTCATATCCTTGGCTTCATTAATATCTAACAGGTTAGAGACCATGTTATCAGGGTTGATATCCCTGGCTTCATTAATATCTAACAGGTTAGAGACCATGTTATCAGGGTTGATATCCTTGGCTTCATTAATATCTAACAGGTTAGAGACCATGTTATCAGGGTTGATATCCTTGGCTTCATTAATATCTAACAGGTTAGAGACCATGTTATCAGGGTTCATATCCTTGGCTTCATTAATGAGACCATGTTATAAGAGTTGATATCCCTGGCTTCATTAATATCTAACAGGTTAGAGACCATGTTATCAGGGTTGATATCCCTGGCTTCATTAATATCTAACAGGTTAGAGACCATGTTATCAGGGTTGATATCATTGGCTTCATTAATATCTAACAGGTTAGAGACCATGTTATCAGGGTTGATATTGTTGGCTTCATTAATATCTAACAGGTTAGAGACCATGTTATCAGGGTTGATATCCCTGGCTTCATTAATATCTAACAGGTTAGAGACCATGTTATCAGGGTTGATATCCTTGGCTTCATTAATATCTAACAGGTTAGAGACCATGTTATCAGGGTTCATATCCTTGGCTTCATTAATATCTAACAGGTTAGAGACCATGTTATCAGGGTTGATATCCCTGGCTTCATTAATATCTAACAGGTTAGAGACCATGTTATCAGGGTTGATATCCTTGGCTTCATTAATATCTAACAGGTTAGAGACCATGTTATCAGGGTTGATATCCTTGGCTTCATTAATATCTAACAGGTTAGAGACCATGTTATCAGGGTTGATATCTCTGGCTTCATTAATATCTAACAGGTTAGAGACCATGTTATCAGGGTTGATATCCTTGGCTTCATTAATATCTAACAGGTTAGAGACCATGTTATCAAGGTTGATATCCTTGGCTTCATTAATATCTAACAGGTTAGAGACCATGTTATCAGGGTTGATATCCCTGGCTTCATTAATATCTAACAGGTTAGAGACCATGTTATAAGAGTTGATAACCTTGGTTTCATTAATATCTAACAGGTTAGAGACCATGTTATCAGGGTTGATATCCTTGGCTTCATTAATATCTAACAGGTTAGAGACCATGTTATCAGGGTTGATATCCCTGGCTTCATTAATATCTAACAGGTTAGAAACCGTGTTATCAGGGTTGATATCCCTGGCTTCATTAATATCTAGCAGGTTAGAGACCATGTTATAAGGGTTGATATCCTTGGCTTCATTAATATCTAACAGGTTAGAGACCATGTTATCAGGGTTGATATCGTTGGCTTCATTAATATCTAACAGGTTATAGACCATGTTATCAGGGTTGATATCCTTGGCTTCATTAATATCTAACAGGTTAGAGACCATGTTATCAGGGTTGATATCCTTGGCTTCATTAATATCTAACAGGTTAGCGACCATGTTATCAGGGTTCATATCCTTGGCTTCATTAATATCTAACAGGTTAGAGACCATGTTATCAGGGTTGATATCCCTGGCTTCATTAATATCTAACAGGTTAGAGACCATGTTATCAGGGTTGATATCCTTGGCTTCATTAATATCTAACAGGTTAGAGACCATGTTATCAGGGTTGATATCCTTGGCTTCATTAATATCTAACAGGTTAGAGACCATGTTATCAGGGTTGATATCCTTGGCTTCATTAATAAGACCATGTTATAAGAGTTGATATCCCTGGCTTCATTCATATCTAACAGGTTAGAGACCATGTTATCAGGGTTGATATCCCTGGATTCATTAATATCTAACAGGTTAGAGACCATGTTATCAGGGTTGATATCATTGGCTTCATTAATATCTAACAGGTTAGAGACCATGTTATCAGGGTTGATATTGTTGGCTTCATTAATATCTAACAGGTTAGAGACCATGTTATCAGGGTTGATATCCCTGGCTTCATTAATATCTAACAGGTTAGAGACCATGTTATCAGGGTTGATATCCTTGGCTTCATTAATATCTAACAGGTTAGAGACCATGTTATCAGGGTTCATATCCTTGTCTTCATTAATATCTAACAGGTTAGAGACCATGTTATCAGGGTTGATATCCCTGGCTTCATTAATATCTAACAGGTTAGAGACCATGTTATCAGGGTTGATATCCTTGGCTTCATTAATATCTAACAGGTTAGAGACCATGTTATCAGGGTTGATATCCTTGGCTTCATTAATATCTAACAGGTTAGAGACCATGTTATCAGGGTTGATATCCTTGGCTTCATTAATAAGACCATGTTATAAGAGTTGATATCCCTGGCTTCATTCATATCTAACAGGTTAGAGACCATGTTATCAGGGTTGATATCCCTGGATTCATTAATATCTAACAGGTTAGAGACCATGTTATCAGGGTTGATATCATTGGCTTCATTAATATCTAACAGGTTAGAGACCATGTTATCAGGGTTGATATTGTTTGCTTCATTAATATCTAACAGGTTAGAGACCATGTTATCAGGGTTGATATCCCTGGCTTCATTAATATCTAACAGGTTAGAGACCATGTTATCAGGGTTGATATCCTTGGCTTCATTAATATCTAACAGGTTAGAGACCATGTTATCAGGGTTCATATCCTTGTCTTCATTAATATCTAACAGGTTAGAGACCATGTTATCAGGGTTGATATCCTTGGCTTCATTAATATCTAACAGGTTAGAGACCATGTTATCAGGGTTGATATCCTTGGCTTCATTAATATCTAACAGGTTAGAGACCATGTTATCAGTGTTGATATCCCTGGTTCATTAATATCTAATAGGTTAGAGACCATGTTATCAGGGTTGATATCCTTGGCTTCATTAATATCTAACAGGTTAGAGACCATGTTATCAGGGTTCATATCCTTGTCTTCATTAATATCTAACAGGTTAGAGACCATGTTATCAGGGTTGATATCCTTGGCTTCATTAATATCTAACAGGTTAGAGACCATGTTATCAGGGTTGATATCCTTGGCTTCATTAATATCTAACAGGTTAGAGACCATGTTATCAGTGTTGATATCCCTGGTTCATTAATATCTAATAGGTTAGAGACCATGTTATCAGGGTTGATATCCCTGGCTTCATTAATATCTAATAGGTTAGAGACCATGTTATCAGGGTTGATATCCCTGGCTTCATTAATATCTAACAGGTTAGAGACCATGTTATCAGGGTTGATATCCTTGGCTTCATTAATATCTAACTGGTTAGAGACCATGTTATCAGGGTTGATATCCTTGGCTTCATTAATATATAACAGGTTAGAGACCATGTTATCAGGGTTGAAATCCCTGGCTTCATTAATATCTAACAGGTTAAAGACCATGTTATCAGGGTTGATATCCTTGGCTTCATTAATATCTAACAGGTTAGAGACCATGTTATCAGGGTTGATATCCTTGGCTTCATTAATATCTAACAGGTTAGAGACCATGTTATCAGGGTTGATATCCCTGGCTTCATTAATATCTAACAGGTTAGAGACCATGTTATCAGAGTTGATATCCCTGGCTTCATTAATATCTAACAGGTTAGAGACCATGTTATCAGGGTTGATATCCTTGGCTTCATTAATATCTAACAGGTTAGAGACCATGTTATCTGGGTTGATATCCTTGGCTTCATTAATATATAACAGGTTAGAGACCATGTTATCAGGGTTGAAATCCCTGGCTTCATTAATATCTAACAGGTTAAAGACCATGTTATCAGGGTTGATATCCTTGGCTTCATTAATATCTAACAGGTTAGAGACCATGTTATCAGGGTTGATATCCTTGGCTTCATTAATATATAACAGGTTAGAGACCATGTTATCAGGGTTGAAATCCCTGGCTTCATTAATATCTAACAGGTTAAAGACCATGTTATCAGGGTTGATATCCTTGGCTTCATTAATATCTAACAGGTTAGAGACCATGTTATCAGGGTTGATATCCCTGGCTTCATAAATATCTAACAGGTTAGAGACCATGTTATCAGGGTTGATATCCCTGGCTTCATTAATATCTAACAGGTTAGAGACCATGTTATCAGGGTTGATATCCCTGGCTTCATTAATATCTAACAGGTTAGAGACCATGTTATCAGGGTTGATATCCTTGGCTTCATTAATATCTAACAGGTTAGAGACCATGTTATCAGGGTTGATATCCCTGGCTTCATTAATATCTAACAGGTTAGAGACCATGTTATCAGGGTTGATATCCTTGGCTTCATTAATATCTAACAGGTTAGAGACCATGTTATCAGGGTTGATATCCCTGGTTCATTAATATCTAATAGGTTAGAGACCATGTTATCAGGGTTGATATCCCTGGCTTCATTAATATCTAACAGGTTAGAGACCATGTTATCAGGGTTGATATCCCTGGCTTCATTAATATCTAACAGGTTAGAGACCATGTTATCAGGGTTGATATCCTTGGCTTCATTAATATCTAACAGGTTAGAGACCATGTTATCTGGGTTGATATCCTTGGCTTCATTAATATATAACATGTTAGAGACCATGTTATCAGGGTTGAAATCCCTGGCTTCATTAATATCTAACAGGTTAAAGACCATGTTATCAGGGTTGATATCCTTGGCTTCATTAATATCTAACAGGTTAGAGACCATGTTATCAGGGTTGAGATCCTTGGCTTCATTAATATATAACAGGTTAGAGACCATGTTATCAGGGTTGAAATCCCTGGCTTCATTAATATCTAACCGGTTAAAGACCATGTTATCAGGGTTGATATCCTTGGCTTCATTAATATCTAACAGGTTAGAGACCATGTTATCAGGGTTGATATCCCTGGCTTCATAAATATCTAACAGGTTAGAGACCATGTTATCAGGGTTGATATCCCTGGCTTCATTAATATCTAACAGGTTAGAGACCATGTTATCAGGGTTGATATCCCTGGCTTCATTAATATCTAACAGGTTAGAGACCATGTTATCAGGGTTGATATCCCTGGCTTCATTAATATCTAACAGGTTAGAGACCATGTTATCAGGGTTGATATCCCTGGCTTCATTAATATCTAACAGGTTAGAGACCATGTTATCAGAGTTGATATCCTTGGCTTCATTAATATTTAACAGGTTAGAGACCATGTTATCAGGGTTGATATCCTTGGCTTCATTAATATCTAACAGGTTAGAGACCATGTTATCAGAGTTGATATCCTTGGCTTCATTAATATCTAACAGGTTAGAGACCATGTTATCAGGGTTGATATCCTTGGCTTCATTAATATCTAACAGGTTAGAGACCATGTTATCAGAGTTGATATCCTTGGCTTCATTAATATCTAACAGGTTAGAGACCATGTTATCAGGGTTGATATCCTTGGCTTCATTAATATCTAACAGGTTAGAGACCATGTTATCAGGGTTGATATCCTTGGCTTCATTAATATCTAACAGGTTAGAGACCATGTTATCAGGGTTGATATCCCTGGCTTCATTAATATCTAACAGGTTAGAGACCATGTTATCAGGGTTGATATCCCTGGCTTCATTAATATCTAACAGGTTAGAGACCATGTTATCAGGGTTGATATCCTTGGCTTCATTAATATCTAACATGTTAGAGACCATGTTATCAGGGTTGATATCGTTGGCTTCATTAATATCTAACAGGTTAGAGACCATGTTATCAGGGTTGATATCCTTGGCTTCATTAATATCTAACAGGTTAGAGACCATGTTATCAGGGTTGATATCCTTGGCTTCATTAATATCTAACAGGTTAGAGACCATGTTATCAGGGTTGATATCCTTGGCTTCATTAATATCTAACAGGTTAGAGACCATGTTATCAGGGTTGATATCCTTGGCTTCATTAATATCTAACAGGTTAGAGACCATGTTATCAGGGTTGATATCCCTGGCTTCATTAATATCTAACAGGTTAGAGGCCATGTTATCAGGGTTGATATCCCTGGCTTCATTAATATCTAACAGGTTAGAGACCATGTTATCAGGATTGATATCCTTGGCTTCATTAATATCTAACATGTTAGAGACCATGTTATCAGGGTTGATATCGTTGGCTTCATTAATATCTAACAGGTTAGAGACCATGTTATCAGGGTTGATATCATTGGCTTCATTAATATCTAACAGGTTAGAGACCATGTTATCAGGGTTGATATCCTTGGCTTCATTAATATCTAACAGGTTAGAGACCATGTTATCAGAGTTGATATCCTTGGCTTCATTAATATCTAACAGGTTAGAGACCATGTTATCAGGGTTGATATCCTTGGCTTCATTAATATCTAACAGGTTAGAGACCATGTTATCAGGGTTGATATCCTTGGCTTCATTAATATCTAACAGGTTAGAGACCATGTTATCAGGGTTGATATCCTTTGCTTCATTAATATCTAACAGGTTAGAGACCATGTTATCAGGGTTGATATCCTTGGCTTCATTAATATCTAACAGGTTAGAGACCATGTTATCAGGGTTGATATCCTTGGCTTCATTAATATCTAACAGGTTAGAGACCATGTTATCAGGGTTGATATCCCTGGCTTCATTAATATCTAACAGGTTAGAGACCATGTTATCAGGGTTGATATCCCTGGCTTCATTAATATCTAACAGGTTAGAGACCATGTTATCAGGGTTGATATCCTTGGCTTCATTAATATCTAACATGTTAGAGACCATGTTATCAGGGTTGATATCGTTGGCTTCATTAATATCTAACAGGTTAGAGACCATGTTATCAGGGTTGATATCCTTGGCTTCATTAATATCTAACAGGTTAGAGACCATGTTATCAGGGTTGATATCCTTGGCTTCATTAATATCTAACAGGTTAGAGACCATGTTATCAGGGTTGATATCCTTGGCTTCATTAATATCTAACAGGTTAGAGACCATGTTATCAGGGTTGATATCCTTGGCTTCATTAATATCTAACAGGTTAGAGACCATGTTATCAGGTTTGATATCCCTGGCTTCATTAATATCTAACAGGTTAGAGGCCATGTTATCAGGGTTGATATCCCTGGCTTCATTAATATCTAACAGGTTAGAGACCATGTTATCAGGATTGATATCCTTGGCTTCATTAATATCTAACATGTTAGAGACCATGTTATCAGGGTTGATATCCTTGGCTTCATTAATATCTAACAGGTTAGAGACCATGTTATCAGGGTTGATATCCTTGGCTTCATTAATATCTAACAGGTTAGAGACCATGTTATCAGGGTTGATATCCTTGGCTTCATTAATATCTAACAGGTTAGAGACCATGTTATCAGGGTTGATATCCTTGGCTTCATTAATATCTAACAGGTTAGAGACCATGTTATCAGGGTTGATATCCCTGGCTTCATTAATATCTAACAGGTTAGAGGCCATGTTATCAGGGTTGATATCCCTGGCTTCATTAATATCTAACAGGTTAGAGACCATGTTATCAGGATTGATATCCTTGGCTTCATTAATATCTAACATGTTAGAGACCATGTTATCAGGGTTGATATCGTTGGCTTCATTAATATCTAACAGGTTAGAGACCATGTTATCAGGGTTGATATCATTGGCTTCATTAATATCTAACAGGTTAGAGACCATGTTATCAGGGTTGATATCCCTGGCTTCATTAATAAGACCATGTTATCAGAGTTGATATCCTTGGCTTCATTAATAAGACCATGTTATCAGGGTTGATATCCCTGGCTTCATTAATATCTAAAAGGGTTAAAGACCATGATATCAGAGTTGATATCCTGCCTAACTAAGAGAGATACACAGGAAGACTCCAGAGAATGAACAGAAACATAGAAGTTCCACATGTCTTATACAACCATACATTGTGTTAGTTTTATCAATAATCCACACTTCCTGTGAACTGCACGATGACACAGTCCACATAACACCACTGAAGACTTCAGAGGGATCTGACATTTAGAGAAATGTGTGTTTTTGGTCAGGAGGTTAGGTGAAACACATGTAAATATGTGTGTGTGTGTCAAATCAGTGGACTATAGCGGAGTTACTTACCATAGGCCTACGAGAGGGGGGTGAACGACCAGCTGATCATACTTCTTCAATTCGTCGTGTCAGCAGTTCCTTTCTTTTGAGGAGTGTCTTTTCAGAGAAGTCGTCATTGTTGAAGATCTTCGTTCCCTTCAGGCACTTGGTTCTCCTGAGAATGGGCAGTTTCACCACTATAGATCTGGGCTCTCCATCAGGGCAGTTTCACCACTATAGATCTGGGCCGTTCATCAGGGCAGTTTCACCACTATAGATCTGGGCCGTTCATCAGGGCAGTTTCACCACTATAGATCTGGGCCGTTCATCAGGGCAGTTTCACCACTATAGATCTGGGCTCTCCATCAGGGCAGTTTCACCACTATAGATCTGGGCCGTTCATCAGGGCAGTTTCACCACTATAGATCTGGGCTGTCCATCAGGGCAGTTTCACCACTATAGATCTGGGCTCTCCATCAGGGCAGTTTCACCACTATAGATCTGGGCTCTCCATCAGGGCAGTTTCACCACTATAGATCTGGGCTCTCCATCAGGGCAGTTTCACCACTATAGATCTGGGCTCTCCATCAGGGCAGTTTCACCACTATAGATCTGGGCTCTCCATCAGGGCAGTTTCACCACTACAGATATGGGCTCTCCATCAGGGCAGTTTCACCACTATAGATCTGGGCTGTCCATCAGGGCAGTTTCACCACTATAGATCTGGGCTCTCCATCAGGGCAGTTTCACCACTATAGATCTGGGCCGTTCATCAGGGCAGTTTCACCACTATAGATCTGGGCTGTCCATCAGGGCAGTTTCACCACTATAGATCTGGGCTGTCCATCAGGGCAGTTTCACCACTATAGATATGGGCTGTCCATCAGGGCAGTTTCACCACTATAGATCTGGGCTCTCCATCAGGGCAGTTTCACCACTATAGATCTGGGCTCTCCATCAGGGCAGTTTCACCACTATAGATCTGGGCTCTCCATCAGGGCAGTTTCACCACTATAGATCTGGGCCGTTCATCAGGGCAGTTTCACCACTATAGATCTGGGCTGTCCATCAGGGCAGTTTCACCACTATAGATCTGGGCTGTCCATCAGGGCAGTTTCACCACTATAGATATGGGCCGTTCATCAGGGCAGTTTCACCACTATAGATCTGGGCTCTCCATCAGGGCAGTTTCACCACTATAGATCTGGGCCGTTCATCAGGGCAGTTTCACCACTATAGATCTGGGCTCTCCATCAGGGCAGTTTCACCACTATAGATCTGGGCTGTCCATCAGGGCAGTTTCACCACTGTTGATCTGGGCTGTCCATCAGGGCAGTTTCACCACTATAGATATGGGCTCTCCATCAGGGCAGTTTCACCACTATAGATCTGGGCTGTCCATCAGGGCAGTTTCCATGAACCCAGTAGTTCATGGAGTGTAGTGTTGACCCAGTAGTTCATGGAGTGTAGTGTTGACCCAGTAGTTCATGGAGTGTAGTGTTGACCCAGTAGTTCATGGATTATGGTGTTGACCCAATAGTTCATGGAGTGTAGTGTTGACCCAGTAGTTCATGGAGTATAGTGTTGACCCAGTAGTTCATGGAGTGTAGTGTTGACCCAGTAGTTCATGAAGGGTAGTGTTGACCCAGTAGTTCATGGAGTGTAGTGTTGACCCAGTAGTTCATGGAGTGTAGTGTTGACCCAGTAGTTCATGAAGGGTAGTGTTGACCTAGTAGTTCATGAAGGGTAGTGTTGACCCAGTAGTTCATGGAGTGTAGTGTTGACCCAGTAGTTCATGGAGGGTAGTGTTGACCCAGTAGTTCATGGAGTGTAGTGTTGACCCAGTAGTTCATGGAGTGTAGTGTTGACCCAGTAGTTCATGAAGGGTAGTGTTGACCCAGTAGTTCATGGAGTGTAGTGTTGACCCAGTAGTTCATGGAGTGTAGTGTTGACCCAGTAGTTCATGGAGGGTAGTGTTGTCCTAGTAGTTCATGGAGTGTAGTGTTGACCCAGTAGTTCATTGAGTGTAGTGTTGACCCAGTAGTACAGTACATGGACTGTAGTGTTGACCCAGTAGTTCATGGAGTGTAGTGTTTACCCAGTAGTTAAGAGTGTAGTGTTGACCCAGTAGTCCATGGAGTGTAGTGTTGATCCAGTAGTTAATGGAGTGTAGTGTTGTTCATGGAGTGTAGTGTTGACCCAGTAGTTCATGGAGTGTAGTGTTGACCCAGTAGTTCATGGAGTGTAGTGTTGACCCAGTAGTCAGTGGAGTGTAGAGTTGACCCAGTAGTTTGTGGAGGGTAGTGTTGACCCAGTAGTTCATGGAGGGTAGTGTTGACCCAGTAGTTCATGGAGTGTAGTGTTGACCCAGTAGTTCGTGGAGGGTAGTGTTGATACGTACTCCTCTTCCACATTGAGCTTTGCAGTGTTTTTCGGTCGAGTATTAGCCTTGCTTCAAGCTTGTTGTGAGCTAAAATGAGTTCACAAACACAACCCACACCCCGCCTCTTGAAAACAAGCTCCGCCAGTGGCAAATACAGACAAGCAACACAAACTTGATGACACATGAACCAGTACGATAAACAGAGAGAAGGCAGAGAACTAACTCACTGTGTGGATCCTGGCTGTCCTGTACTATAGGTGCAGGAGATCCTGGTTGTCCTGTACTATAGGAGCAG